>NC_056747.1:699330056-699625488 GCF_019279795.1 Protopterus annectens
CTTACCTGTGTTATTTCTCCATAGTTATGCACATACATAAAGTTTTGTGGTAGATAGAAATATTAGTATCTATTATTATTATTAGAAATGTGTATTAAGCTTAGTCTATGTGTGTAAAATTGATGTATTAAGAACTTACTGTATGTATTACTCCATATCCATGTGTTACTTCTCTGGTGTAATGTTTTGGAATGTTGTACAATTGTTCTGTTGTAAATCTGGAAATTTTGTCCCCAGGCCTCTACTGAAAAAGGACACGTGTCCACTTAGACTTTCCCGGTAAACAATTGTAAAATAAAATAAAATAATAATAATAATAATAATAATAATAATAATAATAATAATAATGTAATGGTGCTCACAGATGTAATGGAAAGAGGACGCTAACAGTCCAAGTTCCAAAAGTGCTATAAAAGCACTGACAGGATATTAAAGAAACATGTAAACAAACATAAGGGTAAACATATATAGATAAGCCATAAAAGTTTAGAAGTTGTATAAGAAATGTGAGCAGATATGGTAGGAAAACAGAAAAAAGTGAAGAGATTTTAGTACTTTAAATACTCAAAGTATTCAGTGTATTGCACAATGCCAATGTAGAGAACAGAGTTAAACATTAAACAGCAGAAATCACCCACTTTAACTGTCTTTATTTATTTGAATAGATCTGTGACATCCCCACACTGGACCAGTAATCAAGGAGCATGAATCATCACCACTGACACTGGAGAGGGATGTGTACTTGGAATACAAATGGATACAGTTTTTCAAGATGCAGACCTCTCTGCATCAACCACAATTTCCCTTAAGAGCACAAAGGGAACACACTCAGTCTGGAGTCTGGATCTGTCTATCTGTCTCCAGCCAGGTACCCAGTAAGACTCCCCATTGGTACAGCTGTAGGGTTAGGTACACAGCCGAGTGTCCAAGCCAAGACCTCCAGCACCCTCTCTGTAAGTCCAGTGCTTGGTGTTCCTGCTCCAAGTAGCTGACACACACACACAACTTAACAAAGGGTGTCCAATTATATTGTGTAATATTAATACTAATACAAATGATAGTAGTTGACCAAGACAGATAGGCCTTCTGGAGTGGCCCACACAGTGTCACCAAATAAATATAAGCACTCTCAAAGCTTAAATATTTTCTAAAAAGGACCAAGCACAATGAACAGCTCAAATATATTTAATAATAAATAACAAAAGAACAAGAAAATACTAAATATATGTTTACAATAAACCACAGAGTTCAAATCACAGGGAATATTGAAAATAACATTGATGGACAAACTCTTACAAATAAAGGAAATAATCTGTAAACCAAGCTTCACTATGTTCCTGGCTGAGTCTAGGAGAATTACTATTCCCTAATAATTTAGTTGATAGAGCAAGTCACAGTGAAATAAATGAGCAGTCTTTCTAGTCAGGTTCCACAAAACAGAATACTCCCTGTAAAATATAATATCCAAGAAGGCTTGTTGAATTACCTCATCTGGTTAACTGATTCTAGGTTCTCACAGTATCCCCCTCTGAAGCTGAGTCAGGAATTTAGCATAGACGGATACAATACATAGATAAATGTTTATGGCAGCGCCTGTGGCTAACCCCTCTTTTTACTGAGCTAATGAACAAAGGCTTCTTCCAGACCCACCATCTCGGTCCTATTCAACACTGTGGGGTACAGTTTTAATGGTTTAACAGCTCATTTACATTTCCCTTATTCTTCTTAAAGCAAACTAGCTGGTTAACCTCTGTTGTCCCAGTATTCTCTATTAAAACATATACATTTAATTGAGCTACAATAATACATGTACATTTCTTTTCATTCCAGCAGGGTGCACTGTTGATGCATTTTAATATACATCTACTGCCCTACTTCTCCTGGCATGGCTGGCAGTACCTCCTATCATCATAAGGTCTATTAAGGTAGCTTATTAATTCAAAAAATCAGTTTCACGCCCAGCTTGGGAGTTTACACTGAAGGGTAACATAACGAAGTTTATCTTGAACACAGCTTTAACACTGTATAGTGAATGGAAATTAAAAACTTAAACACATTGTAAAGAAAGGCTTCCAAAGTTTACATTGTTATAAATCCTGGAAAGGATTTTACTTTAAAGAAATTCAGATTGAATTTATATATTCAGACTTACATTTACTAAACAAGAAATAATTGCTAGAGAAAGTACAGTAGTATAAGTTAAACTTACCATAACAGTAGACATTCAGACCATCACTGCTGCAGTAACCTTAGCTATACGAGTTACATCCTGCCAAGGATATAACAGCTGGCCAGCTTCCAAAGCTTCAGGACAACTCCCACATGCCCAAACTATCAGGCGGCTTGAGCTAAAAGACAAGTATAGGCACAAAGCCCTTCAGAGTTTTCTTGCCAGCAAAGAGAGGGAGGCGGAGCCTTAAAGGACAATATTAGTAGCAATAAAAAAAACAAATGTCCACACCCTAAAACACAGAGAATGAAGGGAAGGAACTACTACTACATGCTATCTATGTGGAGTCTTGCCAGGGGTATCATGAGAATCATAGATGCCATGAAACCTCAAAATACTGAGGTATTTACATGCAGTGACTAAAGTCTGAGTAGAAAGCCTTAGAAATACATCTAGAGGGATCTATATATATATATATATATATAGAAAGATCTATTTTTTTTGTGGAAGAAAAACTCTTTGAACTATGGTATCTAGTTGATACAATCCTGTGTGGGGGAGTCAAGAAGAACTTTTGAATGTTCTCTTGTTATTTCAGCTTGTGTAAGAAACCTCAGTGTTCTTCCACTGAAAAACTGACACATTCTAGCAACAGTCTCAGAGAAAGAGAAACCACCACAGGGAGAAGCAGAAGCTGAGCTCTACTGTGAGTCTGAATCAGAAATCTGAGGAAAAACCTTGTATCTATCCATGCATCTTCCTGTTCGGATTCAGAACCTTGAATCTCTTCAGGAAAAGAGGAATCCCTCTTTATTTTACCAGGAACTACTTTACAAGAAAGATCAAGAGCCTGAATTAAACCCTGAGCCAAACACAGTAAACTGTTCCCATTCAAAGAACATTGAGGAGGAGTAGCTACATGCTTGGTTTTCTATTTCTTTTTCACAGGAAAAGTGGTGTTAACTGTGTTACTAATGCTACCCTTCCCTGTTTCCTGTCATAGGACCAACAAGAATGTCTCTCTCTCTTGCCAACTGAGGGACCCCAACATCCACAGAGGATGTGGTTAACCCTCAGTCCATAGTGGTTGTAGGTGCTGCATCAGAAGGATCTGGGGTAAAAGGTGAGTAGTCTGAGGTACAACAAATGGCCACAGCAGAGTCACCAACCTGCAGCTGAGGCAAATTACTAGCCTATTGTGGTGGCAAAGGCTGTTTGCTTAATTGGCTGGAAGAAGGACTGATCATGGGACCAGTAGTCTGTTCCATGGTCAAGCAGTAAATGGTGCTTCTTTCCCAAGGAAGACAAGTAGCAATTGCTAGTAAACACTGCCAGTCCACAAAAGTTACTTTTTTGAAAGGAAACACACAGTAAAAGCATTTTTAAAACACCATGACAACCCTACAGAAATAAGATTAGTACAAAGTCCCCACAGAAGAAATGTTTTCAGTTACTTTACATCACTTTTAAATTAACAGACAAAACAAGCACTCCATTTAAAAGTATGTTACAGTCTGGAGGCAGTCCGTTAAAAAACAACACTCCTTGCTTTAAACTAACTTTCCTGAACAATAATAAAAAATCGGCAAAGTTAAAAACATCCAAGTTTTTTTCCCCAAAGGGACTTTATTTGCCCAGCAAAGGAAAGCACAAGTCAACCGTCAATACTTGAGAGCCTCACAGAAGTATACTGTTCTGTGGCAGTAAAGCTCTGAAGGGCTTTGCACCGAAACTTGTCTTTTAGTTAGCTCAGCTCAAGCTGCCTGACAGTTTGGGTGTGTGGAAGGTGCCCTGAAGCTTTGGAAGCAGGATATAGCCCATATAGCTAAGACTACTGCAGCAGTGATCAATATGATGAACATTTAAGCTTACACACTGAGTGAATATAGTAACATTTTCCTTTTGAATGTATTATGGCTATATTGTGACTCACTGATATCGCCTACATTATATGTTAAGACCAAGGCATCCCTAGCAGAACTCACTTAGAAATATGGTGTGTATTTTGGTTGCTATACCAGTTTTTATATCTGAATATTTTTAATCTTCTTTTAGGCCCTTATTCCCCATGACTATATGACTGTAACTACTGAAAATAAAAGATGCTGCATCCATATTCTCCATACTGCTGAACTGAGCAACTGAAGTCAAATGATAACACAGAAAAAAAGCACCCTTGAGAACTTGTTAACACAAAACACTCCTCCACCAAATCACAATTATATGTAAAACTTAAAGACAAATTTGTAAACACGTGAGCAAATGAATAAAAAAAGAGAGACAGCAACAGCATTTTGCTGATTGATGTATTGTGCAAGTGCTGGCACATACATTCCTGCTAAAAGTCAGAATAACAGAAAGGAATTAAAGTCTATCCACAGAATAACATTATTCAAAAAAGGTAATACATTTCTTTCTTGAATAAAAACATTTCCATTTAAGTATTGTCATTGCATTATGTCCAGGTGTGTGTAGTGCAGGATGTATGCATGGCTACTTTTATTTGATTACTTCAGTTTAGTCCCCATGCTTGACTCATGTCATCTGTGAGCAACTCTAGCATTACCCTCACCTAAACATGAAGTACTTCCTGGGCTGGCAGAATGCAGTGATGATAAAATCACAACTGAATCACTGGTGACAGAGTTTAATATCACTTGGCTTGGTATTAATATAGCTGTAGGTTAACTGCAGGTCAGTAGTCTGGAGAACAAAATGTTTGCATGTCATTCTAAATAGAACATTTTGTTTCAACTGGCATTCAACCACACTAGAAACAAAGTGTGTTTTTATGAGAAATAAATTGCCAACACCATCTCACAGACAGGCTGTTGTACTTTTTACCTACTAATTAAAACAAAGAATGTCAAGGTCATGGGAGATTCCCCCTGCAGCAACCTGCGTCAACATGTGTGTGCTTTTGCCATGTGTACATTATTGCAACAGTGACCATTGCTCAAAATGACAACCATAAAAACATCAATATTCCTCAGTTTAGATCCCTTTATCAAGTCATTACATTGCATATTAGGTATTGTTATAAAACATGGAAGCAGGTTACTTGGTTTACTTGTCTGGATTTTTACAGACTCACACAAACATATTAAATTGCCTAGTTTCACTGCAGATTCATTCAGTGGCCATTTGTCTTCTATCTTTTGTATTTGGAGAAACAGTCATGTTAAGATCTTATTGCAAAGTTTTAATTTCACTGGATGTATACAACCTGTCAGTTTATTAGGTCTGTAAAATCGATTACTTTTATTTACTTGCTAAGATTTTGCCTATCACTCATTCAGCACTACAATATATCTGCTCCAGCCATGCATATTCTTAACAAGTTTGTTATGTTTAGTGCTTCTGTGCAAGAGATACCAATCGCTATAAAAGATTTACTCTAATATTATTTTTTTAACTGCATAAAGGAATTGGCTGATGAGGAAGTAGAATTGATGTGCATTAAATAAGGACGAGATAGAAAACTGAGTCCTAAGCAAAAGATACTAAATAAGAAAAAAATATTTCTGAGGGCCGCAATACCCCTGATATTAACAAATTGGGAAACTAGTTTATTATTGGAAGTGCTGTAACAAGTTCCATTATTTTAACAATGAGTCTACATAACATACTGCTGGTAGCAATGAGTCTACATAACATACTGCTGATAGCAATGAGTCTACATGATAAGGCTACATAACATACTGCTGGTAGCTTTAATCAGCTTTTCATAAATTAAAATAATACTTCAAGTAATAACTTTTTTCAAGCAAACACATTTTAAAATAATAAATTGTTTTACCATCCTTCCTTAATAGTAATTTATATTTGGCTACCAATATGTATCTTCATCTCATTTGGATTTAATTTGTTTGGTATGTACTGAATAAGGATACTGGGAGTTAAGCAAGATGGCACAACCTTGGTTGAAGGGTTTCTTCTTACATGTAATCAGGTGACAGCTGATGTCATAACTCAGATGTTTACTTTGCTAATAAACAGACAATTAACAAAACTGGTTCCCAACAAAAAAAGGAAGAAAAATATAAATTTCTCTATTTATCCCCTTGACTAAGGTGATAGGAAGGTTGGTTTCAAGAAAATATATCCACAGAATAGCAATGGGAGTACTTATGCAATAACTCACGTTCACTCACAGGCACACAACATGGGTTTAAATGCTGCCATAATGTCGATGCCGTTTTAATAAAAATAATTTTCTCAAAAATATGGATTGTAGTAAAGTATTAGGCATGCTTTTTAAGGATTGCTGTCTAAGTGGTTTGATCTTATAATTCTGCTAAAATATTTATTCATTTCATATTGTACACTTCTGCCAGTACCTGGTTTGCTAGTACTTTCCTGTTACAAGGGAAAGAAAGACTTAACCTGAATAACATTATCCTTGACGCATATTGTCACCAGAATACATCAAGGTTCGATTCTATCTCTCCTCTTTTCCCTGTATGTAAAACATGTAGCAGTGAGACAGCAGTACAGACATTATTCAGCAAAGAGATAAGCTGTTTCATTGCTTCTTTTGTCTAGGACTGCTGAGGTTTAGCCTGACATATAGGATGTGCTTATTTCTCTGTAAAAGTCTATCCATTCTTCCATCCACAGCATCTTTTTTTCCATTTTTGTACATGGGGTTGGGGGTGACAATTATCTAGAGGCAGTATTCACTCCACTTGGTGGCTAACCCTGAAATATTTTATCAGAAATCCATGCTTTAGTGTAACTGAAACAAAGATGATTTTGTTTGGTGGGAAGTTCTTATATATTAACAGGACTAATCTTCTTGACATTTATTCATCTGATGATAGGAATATGGTTTTATTTGCTTTCAGATGTCAGCAATTTTGTGTTGAACAAAAGGGTTCTCAGCATGTTAACTGCTTGGTTAATAAAATTAACTTGATACAATATTTTGCACAATGTATAAGACAGTATAGCCGCACCATATTTGCACCATATATAAGTATGTCTGCACCATATCTGTACCATGTACAAGACAGTATGGCTGCACCATATTTGCACCATGTATAAGACAGTATGCCTGCACCATATCTACAGCATGTATAAGACAGTATAGCTGCAACATATTTACATCATGTACAAGACAGTATGGCTCCACCATTTGTGCCATATATAGGACAATATGGCTGCACCATATTTGCACAATATATAAGAAAGTATAGCTGCACCATATATAAGTCAGCATGGCTGCACCACATTTGCACCATGTATATGACAGTATGGCTGCATTATATTTGCATAATATATAAGACAGTATGTCTGCACCATATCTACAGCATGTATAAGACAGTATGGCTGCACCATATTTACATCATGTATAAGATAGTATGGCTGCACCATATATATATATATATATATATATATATATATATATATATATATATGACAATATGGCTGCACCATATATATAGGACAATATGGCTGCACCATATTTGCGCCATATATAGGACAATATGGCTGCACCATATTTGCACCATATGTATAAGACAGTATGGCTGCATCATTTGTCACTATATATGACAGCATGGCTGTACCATATTTACATCATGTATAAGATAGCATGACTGCACCATATTTGCACCATATATAGGCCAGTATAGCTGTACCACATATAAGACAGCATGGCTGCACCATATTTGCACCATGTATAAGAAAGCATAGCTACACCATATTTGTACCATATATAAAACAGTATGGCTGCACCATATTCGCACCATATATAAGACAGCATGGCATTTCAGTTCTACATTTAATTGCTGAATGTCAATATCACTGATAAGATGAACATTTTGCTCTTACTACAGACTAGATCATTGTTCTGTACTGCAGAATTTAAAGTGGTTAAGTGAGTCTGTTTAACAAGTCTTGTGCTTCTCACCTGAGGCAGTTTCTAAGATTTTATTCCATGATGCGTAAGCATCTGAGTGAATTAATAATATCATAGTTGTTTTCATTGGAACTGCAGCTTTTTATTGCCTTATTTTAAGCTTCACCGACAAGGGCATGGATATGGGCTAATCCTGTCAGCAATCACATTTCTAAGATGGGGAATTCTCTTACTGGACAAATGCAAAGCAATTTGTCAGGCAGGACTTTCTATTGTAAATTTAAACCTCTCATGTGAGGAAATAGTCAATTACTGTTACCTGTGTCCCCAAAATGGCATTCTCCTTAATGATCCTTCAATGTTTAACTGTTTTTGAAATAGATGTCTGTGTTGTATAATCTCATAAGTCTGCTTATTTTCTTCTGTATTTGTATTCCTTGTCCCTGTGTGTGTGTGTGTGTGTGTGTGTGTGTGTGTGTGTGTGTGTGTGTGTGTGTGTGTGTGTGCACGTACACATGTGCAAGGCTTTTCCCAGGATCACTCCTGTGAAAGAGCTGTAGTGCAAAATGACTTTACCTGGACGATAAAATACTGTAAATAAATTAATATATTTATACTTTACCACTCCATCCATATCTACACTACCCTGTTAATAAAGCAATATTTCATAATACAGTTCTTTAATCATCTACTGAGTTGTCTCTTGTTCCTCTATGCCATCCTTTCTCTTTAATGCTATCAGACAGTCTCCTAGAAATGTGGTATATCTGTCATGCCATCAGCTTTCCTTCCGTTTCCCTAGAGTGTGCATTATCAGTGCTATCTATGAGTGTTTCCCTAGAGTGTGCACTATCAGTGCTATCTATGAGTGTTTCCCTAGAGTGCGCACTATCAGTGCTATCTATGAGTGTTTCCCTAGAGTGCGCACTATCAGTGCTATCTATGAGTGTTTCCCTAGAGTGTGCACTATCAGTGCTATCTATGAGTGTTTCCCTAGAGTGTGCACTATCAGTGCTATCTATGAGTGTTCCCTAGAGTGTGCACTATCAGTGCTATCTATGAGTGTTTCCCTAGAGTGTGCACTATCAGTGCTATCTATGAGTGTTTCCCTAGAGTGTGCACTATCAGTGCTATCTATGAGTGTTTCCCTAGAGTGTGCACTATCAGTGCTATCTATGAGTGTTTCCCTAGAGTGTGCACTATCAGTGCTATCTATGAGTGTTTCCTAGAGTGTGCACTATCAGTGCTATCTATGAGTGTTTCCTAGAGTGTGCACTATCAGTGCTATCTATGAGTGTTTCCCTAGAGTGTGCACTATCAGTGCTATCTATGAGTGTTTCCCTAGAGTGTGCACTATCAGTGCTATCTATGAGTGTTTCCCTAGAGTGTGCACTATCAGTGCTGTCTATGAGTGTTTCCTTAGAGTTCCTCTTGCCAGCTCAATGGTGTTTTGTGGCACATATTTAACTAACTTAATGTCCCTCTCTTCATATAGCCTCCAGGACAGGACATGACACTATATTCCAGGAGATATTTGGTGTAATTTAAAGATGGTATTATATCTTTTGAATCTACAACAGTCTTAGTGGACCCCAACATTCTGCTGGAGTTTGCCACTGCTTTCTCACATTGCTCCGCATGATACAGCCCGGGATAAAGATCTTTTTCTTCCTGCCCACTCTAGGCTACTTTTAATATTCAAAGCATCCATTGTTGGGTATCTAGCCTCTAATAGATTGTACTGGGTCATGCTCTCATTCTCTTAATCACTGCTTCAGTCTAAGTTCCATTAACAAATAAAATGACCGAATTCACTAGCTCCATTGAGGTGTCTGTATATGTATGCTGAACCAGAAAGGACCACTATGTTACTACATTAGCCAATGCCTTTCCGTACTCCTGTTAGACATGGTGCCAAAGGCTTCCCATTTAGAACACCAATGATCCTTTCATCAAATGTTAGGAAATAAAAATGAAAATGCCAGGCTGTTAGAAAGCTGAATGGCACACAACTAAAGCACTGTAATGTGTGAGTGTGTTCATGGCAAACCTCATGCTCCTAAGTGGGGACTGTCATGTGCGCTTCTTAGTTACTCTAACACTGAAGCTGCACACCTTTTAGAAATAAAAGACAGGCATTTCCTTTAACCTGAGGCTCTACAATCTCAGAGTTAATATTCATCTATTTACATTTGGTTTTATAACACTTCAGAATTTTAGCTTTGATCTTCTGATGTTTAGTGAAATTGTCATTTATACTGTAAATGAGGGCAATGCAAAATATATTACGAAAGTCCATAAACAGTACATTTTCAGGTTATTCTTTTCTGTATTTTTTACCTGCATGCCTGCTGACTATCAAGCCACCTCTTGATCAATCACTATCCTGTCTGGGGGGAGGGAGCATCAGCCATACAGCCATGATAGTGCTTTGTGCTCTCACTGGCCAGCATTGTGGTAACAAGAACTTTTCTTTTTTTGTAATTTGTTGGCCTAACCCTGTCCTTGTTGGTGATGTATCACTTCAAGGGCCTCCTATGCACCCACCTTGTGTATACATATGTGATTCCCCAATGTTTTGACATTGGCTACCATCTCTGTCTTGAGCGGTCACACCAACATCATTCCCAGCACTGTCTCTCTGCATAATGATGGGCCTCCTCTCACCTGTTAAGGCCTAGTCATTAGACCAACAGTGTTGGCCAGGTGAGAACTACCATCAATCCTTCCTCATCAAGGTGGCTGCATCATCATCATCATTATCATCATCATCATCATTGACCTCCTTTTCCCATTTTCTGTTAACTGTCTCCATCTCTCTCGATTCAGTGCCACAGTCCTGCCTTCTTTGACACTTATGCCTGACTGTCTCAGATCTTCTCTCACACAATCCATCAACCTCTTTGCTGGATGCCCTCATTTCCTGTTAACTTCTCTCTGTGCCAAATCTTCTTCACCAGATTGTCTTCTGTTTTTCTGCACATGTGCCTGAACCACCATCATCTGTTCTCTTTGATCTTTTCTGCAATTGGAGCTACTTTGGATTTTGCTCTTATGTCCTCATTTCTTCATCTGTCCCACAGTGTGCATCCTACCACCCACCTCAAACACTTCATTTCCATCATCAATAGCTTCCTTATCTGCTCTGACTTTACTGTCTATGTTTCTGTACCATACAGTAGTACTGGTCGCACCACTGTTTTGTACACCTTACTTTTCAGCTCCTTTGGCATCCTTCTGTCATACACTACACCTGATACTATATTCCAGTTGGCTGCAGCCCCTCTGATTCTACCTTTAACTTCTTCATTCAGACTACCCTTCTCTTCAACTACTCCTCCAAGATACTTAAAGCTGTTTACCTGTTCCAGTATCTTGCCTTCTATATCAGTTCTCAGCTTCTTCTGATTTCCCCAATTTGTTGCCATTACCACTGTCTTATCTGTACTTACCCTCATCCCATGCCCCTTCAGTTTGGCATTCTATTCCCTTATCCTTTGCTGAAGTTCTTGCTCAGAGTCTGCCTGTAATGCCACATTGTCTGCATACAACAATTTTGTTGCTCTGTCCCCTATGACCTATTTGCTAATGTAATCCATCACCAGTATAAACAGCAGTGGGCTCAGAGAACCCTGATGCACACCCACTCCCACTGGTAACCCCTTTGTGAGACCAAACTTCATACTTGAGTCATTGAATCTTTGTACATAGCCTGCACTAATTCTGCCAATGTTTTTGGGACTTTGAACCACCACAGGACTGTCTAAATAAGCTTTCTTGGGACCTTGTCATATGATCTCTCCATGACTAGGAATGTCCAATTGGACTCTTTCTTCATCTCTAGCTTCTTCACAACTATCTGTCTCACTACAAATATCAGTTGTGCTTCATTCTGATGTGACTCCGAACTGCTCATTTCCCATGATCTGAATCTGAACTGCTCATCTCCCATCTTGCTTTCTACTACTTTGCATATCTGTTTATCAATCACCCTCTCCAGAACTTTCATGCAGTGTAACAGGAGTTTGATACCTTTGTGCTGCCCACAATTGTGGATGTCCCCTTTTTTCTTGTACACTGGCATGAGTATGCTTATTATCAAGTCATATGAGATACGCCTTTCTCTCCAATCTGCTATGAGTACCCTTAGGAGCCATTTCTTGCCTATCTTGCCCAGCATTTTTATCATATCTGCTGTGACCTTATTTGAACCTGTTGCTTTCCATGACTTCATTTTCCTTAGTGCTGCTCTTACTTCTAGGGTGGGCTCCTGATCTTCTCTCATCATAGGCTGTGTCTGGGGCAGTACAGCTCCTGTGGGGGTTTCTTCATTTAGAAGCTGGTGGAAGTACATCGTCCATCTGCCTTTGATGTCCTGTGGGCTGGTGAGCAGGTTGTTGCTGGCCTCTCTTATAAAGAAAATCATATTTATGAATACAAAAATATGCCCTTGGTTTACAAATTCTCCAGTAATTTTCTTTTGAAAAGATTGCACTTACTCAAAGAATCAATGAGGAATAATTGTAATTTATCAGATTTCTTAAAACAGTATTAGTGCAAAATATGGGTCATAACATCTTCTGATTTTTTAGCAAAGCATATTCATTTGAGATCAGTAATCTAGACAATCTGCAAAAGCTTTTTTTACAGTGGTGCATAATCCTCATGCCTCCCATGCAAGGGGCTTCAACCCTGTTCCCCATAACTAACTGATTAACGCTAAGGACAAAAAAATCTGCGTAAACTATAGAATCTTATCTAGTTACCTGTTCTATCTGCTGTTATTGATCTATGGGACTGACCGAAAAGTGACTGGGTCAGATAAAAGTATATCCTTAAGGGTTGTCAGTTGTTTTGGGGACATTCCTCATTCAGCCTGACTGTCTTTTGGCTAAATATTTTAGGTTTGCTGAATGTGATGGACCTCACATTTTTAATGGAAAGATAAAATACGTCTTAATGATAGTTTTGGTCTTCATTTATCAGATAATTCATTTATCAGATAATTTTCTACCTGGAGTCTGTTTTCAGTGCCCACTCTGAACAGGATAAGGGGTGGGGTAGCTTCATGATTTAGATCATCTTTTGAAGTCATCCTTATTATTAGATGAGAAACCAGCACATTTGAATACGTCCTTATGGAAGGAAATAACTCATTTATTGTCCACTGAAAATGAGAAATGATTCATAAAAGAAATTCCTGATTACCTTGTCACCTAAGTCTTGATACATCAAACTTTTCATTTCTAGAGACTTCAGTATCTAGCTTGGCAGTGAGCCAGTGGTTGCCATGTAGAAATTCCTCAATAATATTATTATGGTGTTTCCATCTACACTAAAGCAGGAATTGGCCATTCTCATTCTGAAAAAAAAGCCATCTCTGATTCCACAATAGGTAGACAATTATCACCTAATGCCTCATCTACCATTTATTGTGAAAGTGTGTATAGTTCTAGTCTTTTAAATCACATGACCTCTATGGCACAGCTTATAGAATGTCATTGCACAGTACCTACATTTGTAAAGGTAATCAATGTCCTACCAATGAAGAATCAGTTAAATTATTTTTGTCCTGGTCCTGTTTGATCTTGATACTGTGTATTATAAAATTCTTCTGGAGAACTTAAAATATATCTGCAGCATTTCATTTATCACCCTGAATTAGTTTACCTTCTACTTGTCAGGACATTTCTACTGGATGACAATGAGTTGCATTTCTCAGAGATGCTTTTGTTTACAGTGTATGTTATCATCTGGCATTTGAAGAAATGGATCGAGATATTAGAGCTATGCTAATGATAATGAATTGTACTTTTCCTTCTTGGAGGGGAGCTACTAAATCATCACAACCAGAAAAATGGCTGGAGTCTACTGTCAACTGGAGCTGGAAAAAAAAAAACAATTTAAATTTAATCATTTAAAGGAAATGTCTACACAAAAACAGAAAAATGTATCTCTCTCTCTCTCTCTCTCTCTATATATATATATGTATCTATCTATCTATCTATATATATATATATATATATATATATATATATATATATACACACACACACACACACACACACACACACACACACACACACGTGTGTGAGTATGTGTGTGTGTTTTCATTTCTTGATATTCTTTGCAGTAGGAAAAATGATGGGACATTCATTGTCTGTGATAGGAAAAGAAGGTAAAATGAAAAAAAAGTAGATTGAAAGTTACTGAAGGGTTTTATAACACTAAGCAACATTTCAGTGATATTATAGGGAGAAAATAACTATAAGATGAGATTAAAAATAAAATGGAGGTTCCCCCAAATATGGAAGGGATGGTCGTGCATGTAGTACACAAGTCTGAACTCTACTATTGTTTATAGCAAAAATAGGTTGGATTAGTGCCAAAGGTGTCAGATCTTAAGAGTAATACTCAACACATGTGCTTCAGTTAAAGTCCATGAATCAGTGGTGGTTAAAATGTTTTATTTTTATCAGGAACATACAACTTCGGTTAAATACTTTTTACCATCAGAAAATCTTGTAACAGCTGTCACTGCACTGGTATATTCTCAGTTGGATTAATACAATTGCCTTTATATAGAGACACTTGATTTAGACCGCAGGTGACATCAAATGGTGCAGAACTCTACAACTTGACTGTTGACCAGTGTAATGCAATGCACATATATTACCCTGATTTTGCAGAGTCTGCAATGGCTTTTGGTCATTTAGCGGATCCAATAAGATACTCAGGTAAACAGTGCTGCAACATTCATCACAACTACGTCTGGCAAAAAACAGTTGACGTGGCACAGTAACAGCATTTTGTGCAGAGGGGTAGCCCTCATGTACTCCACTCCTCATATATCTAAATATACTGACTCCAAAATTGTACAGCTCTACATGTGAGACTTTCTCACCCCTACTGTTCCATGATGTCACTCTTTGAATTAACTGACTCTTGATCAAACACCAGAATAGATGACACTAATTTGATGATTCCCATTTCATTAATTTAGGGCTTGATGAACAACAAAGAACCTGATTCTCAATGTAAGTTTTCAGTTTTAATCTACCTAGTGGCACATGGCATTGATATTGCCTACCTTAAGGAATTTCTGGTCCCTTACAAACCTGTCTTTGCTCTTCTGATGTAGATCACAGGTAACTACAGCTGTGAATGATTTGCTGCTGGTTATCAGGGTTTGACTAAAGAAATTAGGCCATTGTTTTTCTTTTTTCCCCTTTCCGGCTCTTATACTGTAGAATTCTGTGCCTTGATGCTTGGAATGATCCACCCTAAGAGGTTCCTAAAGTCCTTTTTTCATTTAACAAAGCCTTTGATTTTGCAGAACAATTAATTGTTATGATATGATTTAGTTTGAAGAAAATCAAGTCTGTATTCTTATTGCCACATTACTACTTTACTACTGTTGTATTATGTTATGCAGCAATTTTAATAATTGTGTGGTCATTGTCATATAAAATAAAATACAATTTAACTGAGCTTAATCCTAACTTATCCCCCTCTAACTGTCATGGTATTTCTTAATATCTTTAATCCAGCTAATAACAAATCCCCCTATTTCATGTATGCCAGGCCATGTTGCCATTATGGCCGAAATGTCAGTATCTGTGTCCATAAGCACCACATACAGTTGTATCATTTTTTTACTAAACATTGCAGAAGATGACTCTCTACCATCCACATCTTTGTGTCAGACGTCTTTCTTAACTCTTGAATCATCACCTATTGCTTAATTTACTTCAGCTGTATAGGGCATTTTCCTGACATGCTACCTAAGATATTCTTTGCAGGCTAGATGATCCCTCTTTAGTGGACAGGTTGGGGCAACATTCTTGATGCTGCCAAGGTGGTTGATAAGCAGTTATTCATCATCTTTCAGAGGTCTTCACATTTTATCTCACTTTCGCCTCTTTTTCCTAAGATATGCATTTGTAAGGATGTTAGCATACAAAAAAAATAACTGACTGGCTATAACACATGCACATCCCCATTGGTATCAGCTGCTTATAACATCAGGCCATAACAAGGTTGCAGACCAGTGCCGGGCACCTCATGGAAGAAGAGCATCACATTTGGACAGGCTTTAACCACTTCCTCCTTTTAGTTTTGTATTTTTGTATTCTTTTTCTGTCCCTTGTACCGACAAAATATCAGACCTGATGCTTATATTGTGCCCCCCACTCCATTAAGGGGTAGAGGCAATCGTAACAAAGCCATCTTTCAGTCTGCTGAGCCTAGTCCCCTTTTTGCTTCAGGAGCAAATGACTATACTGTCACCACTATAAATATGCCTGGAGTACATTGATATTTGGACTTGGGGAAAATCATGATAATACACATGTCTTCTGAAATGAGGGCCTGCTATGCCATCTCTGCTATATATGTTAGCTTTCACACATGCATGATAGACCTCTCCAGACAATGGTTTGTATCCCGTTATACCCACTTTCCAGCAGATGTCAGCACAGCAGTGGAGTGGACCACTTTTCCCCTGCTGGACTGGTGAGTCAGCATTGATCACTGAATCCCAGCCTCGCCATTTGGCTTCTTAAGAGCCCGAGTTGTTAGTGGATGCTGGTCTGTCTGAAAAGCAGTTATTACTTTAGGCCTCTGCACCATGGAGCTGTCTCAGCTCCTGTCCCACCTTCATGATGCTCAGACTGCTAAAACTAACTTTTTTTTCCTTCTTGTGCTTTTCCTTATCACCTAGCAACTGCCTTCCCACAGCTGTTTTAATAAATGTTTCCAGTTCGCCTTTCAGCACCTGTTTACTTTCCACACTTGAGTATACACTGCCCTTCCTTTAAAGTTTATCTGTAACAGACTGGAGAGGAGCTAGGAAGAGGAAACAAAGGAATAGAAGAAAAAAGGAACCCCATCCAGTAATTCAAGCCACAATAGCTAAATTTAATTCCAGTCAACATATTCAAGTAACTCATACCATAGCAGTAGCACAACACCTATTTACAAAGGCCATCTACAAAGAATGTTTAATATTACTAAGCTGCATATAATACTTTGACTCCGCACATTTTCAGTATTTGTATAATGAAGCTTAAATTCAGTTTTTAAAATGTCTACATTTGATGTAATCCTTGTTACATTCATTTGTTCTGAAACATTAACAACATAGCTAAAAATCTAATATTTATAATATGTATTTTCAAATTCTGTCATATTATTAAAGCATTAATTTCTACATTATATATATTTGTATTATATATTTAATTATCCAAAGTTAACCACTATTTTTTAATTTTCAGCACAAATCCTTACACTCTATATTAACCCTGTAATAACACAATAAAATGTTTAATTCCACCTTTACAAAACGTGTCTGAACATGACATTGGCAAAACCTCAAGGAATTCTTCTGAGCCTCTCACTTTAGTACAGATTTCTTCCCCACCATATGCCCCTTTCACAAGCTCCACAGAAGCCTTTCTCAGGTAATTTGTCCTGACATATACTCCATTTGTTGACTCACCTTGCACCCCCTTTACTGGCTACCTTTAGCAATGTCAAATCTTATCTAAGATTAGTCCTAGCACAGTTTCCACCTGAACAAAGCTTCTTGTCTCACCCTTCCCATCATGTCATTCCTTAATAGTCCACAGACACCAATACCCTGTCCAATCTCTAACCAATTTATCAGTCATACCCTTTTATTCTGGTTCCTGTAGACCATTTTCTCTAGAATACATCTTTCCAGTATTACCTTTTATAGATTCTGTCCTAAATTCCACTGATTAACCTTCTTCTACTAGGTTCTTTTTTTAAACACCTTTATTAAATTATCCCTTAAGAGACAGGCAAACATACATTAACAGAAAATAAACTGTTTAACTTGTTTCCATTTAAAGAAAATATACAGCACATATATTTTTTGCTACTTATCATCAATCCAACATTGCAAAAATATGCTGAATTCCTGCCTTTCCTTAAACCTCACTCCTCCCCCTGAACATATTCATATATTGTTCACACAATTTCCATTTACTTCTCCTTCATTTGTTCCTTCCCTTTTCAAAAGATCCCTCTTCCAGTTCTTTTATCTCTTTTATAATATTTAATACCTCAGATACATTTGTTGTAGACTTAGATTTCCATTTTCTAGTAATTGCTTTTTTGGCAGCCAACAAAATTACACTTAAGACCTTACTACGTCTAGGCAATTCAGGTCCTGTATCCCAGCTCAATATAATAATTTCCTTACTTAACAGTCATTTGTTCACTGAATATTTCTGATAGACAACTCTGTAGGGAATTTTTAAAATCTGCCAACTCATTAAACTCCCAGAATATATATTCCCAGTTATCTATTTTTTCTCCATCACATCTCCAACATTTACTATCTACCCAAGGAAAATTTCTTTGAAGTCTGCTTGGAGTACAAAAATACCTATGCAAGCACTTCCAAGTAAACATCCTAAACTGTTTGGACTTGGTTGCATACATGGGAGCCATACATTGTATTGTTTTCTTGTAAAACTGCTTTTGCAGTCTCGCTTTCCCATCTTTTCTAACCTCTTCT
This sequence comes from Protopterus annectens, assembly GCF_019279795.1. Lineage (NCBI taxonomy): Eukaryota > Metazoa > Chordata > Ceratodontiformes > Protopteridae > Protopterus > Protopterus annectens. The sequence goes on from NC_056747.1 coordinate 699,348,636, forward strand.
GACTGATTTTCTATAGTTGTCATGCAATATTTTATATGCCCTACTAATTATCCCTTTTTTGACAGCTGATTCTGTTCTAGATTCAACTAAAAATTCTACAAGAGCAGGTCTTTCACTTAAAATTCCACTGTCTCTTTCTCTTTGCCTGTACTCTGAGATCAAGACCTGGTAGGGAAAGCAGCCTCTAGACTGCAATCCAAATGTCTTCTTGGCCTTATCCCACTCTATTATCTTTTCTGCTTGAGTTATTTGATCTCAACATCTTGATTCCTTTGCCAGGTTTCTGCAATAAACTCTAGCCCCTTTTCTATTTTGTGTACCCCTACTTGCAGTCATCCCTGTTAGTATACGACTATAATATTATAGATGGTAGTTATTATTCTCCTTAAAGATCTACATCCAAAATCTCACTCTCTCTCTTTCTTGAACCACCTCCTTGCTTCATCAACATGCCTTTCCACTTTAAATGATAACCTTCTGCTTTTGTTATGTATATGAGCTTTAACTGCATAGCACTAAAATATATATTCAAATCAGGTAAACCTAAACCACCTTGTTCTATTGGAAGGATTAATGTATCCCACATAACTCTTGCTCTCCTTCCCTACCAAATAAATTCCTTCAGTACGTTATTAATTACTATCCACAACTTCTCCTCTGGTTGATAAAAGTATGCCTGACCCAGGTACAAGACTAAAGGGACAAAAAAAATTTCACTGCTTGTATTTTGCTATCTGTATCCATAAATAAGAGTTTCCAATTTCTCAGGTTTTATATTATTTTTTGCTTAGTCACTACCCACATTTTCTTTAGCTGCCATAACAGAAGCATTTTTAATCCATACTCCTACATACTTCACCTCATCATGTGCCCATAAATCTGAGTATTGCTGCACCAATTAGTGTATGGGTATATAATCTATGTCTATAGCCTTTGTTTTATCTTTCATTAATGTTGTATCCCAAAAAGACTCAAAAATGTCCCAAACTGTTCTACAGCACTGAGGTGTCCTTTTCTAGACTTATCAGATGCAAAATAATATCATCTGCAAATAAAGCCAACTTTTCGTGATTACCATACTAATTATATCATTGTATTTCTGAGTCCCTTATTTTCTTTGCCAGCAGCTATAAATATAAAGCAGATAACATAGGGGAAAGAAGACACTCCTGCCTGGTTCCTATAGTCAAACACAGCTTATTTGTGAGGAACCCTCCCACTTTAATTCTTGCCTCAGATCCTTTATATATCCTTCTAATTAACCTTATTATTGTATCAGGGAATGCAATGTTTCTGATGCCCTACTCATAAAATCCCAGGTTACTTTGTCAAACACTTTCTCTGCATCAAGATCCACCAACAATAGCAATATTTTCTTACATTCTACTTCCCTCTGGATCATCATTTGCCCACCTCCTCCACAAAACCACACTGATCCATATCATCTTTGCAATTCTACTAGCTAGTATATACATAAGCACTTTATAATCATGGTTTAAAATTGAAATGGGTCTATATGAAGCTGGGTCTGAAAGGTTTTTGCCATCTTTGGGTAATACAGCCACCAGAGCTTTCTTCCAATATTTTGGTGCTTCCCCTCCTTTTACAATGCTGTTAAACAAAATCTTTCACTTCTTTATCATATTCTTCCTATGAGAATCCCCTTATTCTGTAATACTTTAACCTTGGTCAGACCCTCTGAGTAATTTATATTGCTTCTTAATCATATCTCTTTCTCTTTTATTTTGACCCTATTTTTTAAACTCCATTTCATTTTATTCCATTCACTAGCTTTAACTTCTGAAGATTTTTCTATATACCCTAATAACTCTTGAATAATTTCCACTATCCATTCCTTAAATTCTTCTCTTTTTAACAGGTAAATGGGAAAGCATCAGTGTCTTATTTTTACTTCATTACTTTGCATTTTTATCTTAGTTTTTATTGGTGCATGATCAAAAATAGTTATTAGGTGTTAAGGCCTTCAATTAAATGCATGTTTGAGTCTAGCCTAGTTACTGTACTTTGGGGAATAATATGTAAATTCTGTCTGAGTTCCTAGTACTGAATTCACATCTTCCATACCAAATATTTTCATAGTTTTCTTCAGAAATCTACCCTATTTTATTATATTGTCCTTTCTATGTCCCAATACAGCTTTACTATTGCAAATAAAATTCAGTCCCCACCTATAAATATTATTCCTTGTTGAAAGCTGATTATTTCTCCCAATTTTTTTTAAGCTTCATAATAGCAGTTTTTGGAGGAATATAGATACATGCCATTGTAATCCTCCTCCCTTGCCAATAGCCCATTGCTTCCAGAAATCTAGAGATTTATTGGTCTTTATTCTTCTCATCTGTCACTATCAGAGCAATTAGTATAAATACTCCTCTTTCTCCTGTCCCTGATATTCTTCTGAATATCCATTCTGAAATCCTCTCTTTATAAAATTCAAATGCTCATTTCTTTCCAAATTGTCCCCTGCAGCATTGATATTTGCACTCTGCATTTCTTAATATAATTCAATATGCTTTATTTTTTATCTATACCTGTAAGGCCATTCATGTTCCAAGATAACATGGAAAACATAGCCACCATGATAAAAAGATATTGTTCTCACCAATTAACATAAAGTTTTTTTTAATGTGTATTTACAGCTTTTGTGTTACATGCATATATTAATATTTATACAGCTGTTTTTTTAACATCTCCATTTGAACATATGACAATTTTTTCAAGACTTTTTGTTTTAATGAAATCCCTCAAACAAAAAACAAATACAAAACATCCACCATCTCCTATTAACTGGAACAAGCACAAAAAACTATGTACATCTTCAAGACATGAAACTTAACCCTCCAGAAAGCAAAAATAGCCCCAAATTGATGGCTGTGCCTGCAGGCATTACCTAATCTAAAATTAAGGTTACTCATGCTAAAGTGCATGCTATAGCCTGTGTTTCCACTTGAATGTTGTATTTTCTTTTCTTATCTCTTTTCCCTTCTCAGATATGAAACTTAGCTTTTGTGCTTCCAGAAAAATTAACTTTTAGCCTAAAAAAAGTGCACTGGCTATCTTTAAATAAAAATAAATTGTACACTGTTCTATTAACTGTATTAAGGTATTAAGGTGCTAGGGAAGTTGTTACCTCTTATTCACTTTCCATAATTTCAAACTTAAAATTTTCACTGACCTGCTTGCCATTGTGCCTTTACATTTTGCATTCCCATTAGCAAACATTACTCAGAATTCTCAATATTAACCGCTTGTACTTGCAGACAGCATGTCTCCATGGAAATGTACTCAGCAATGAGTCTTTCTAAATGTCACTCAGAAAAGAATACACAGCTGCCCTCAGCTGCAGACATCTGGACTCCACTGAATTTCATACCTCTCAGCTATCCAGATTTTTGACTCATATTTTAGGTCTGTTTCTCATAAAAATTTTTTTCTTAAAAACTATAAAACAAGGATAAGGTTCATAGCTAAAAAAGCTGATCACAACCTAACCTGAAACTAATAGCTACTGCAAATTGACTAACAGTAAAGTTAATATCATCTAATGGCATGCATATTTTTTCTGAAATATATAAATAAATGTAATAATTTAAAAAATGGGAATACTTAATGGTTTTACCTTTAGAAAATTTTGCTCCTGGAGGATCGAAAACTTGCTGTAAAGAAATGTTATCATACATACAGAGAACTGCTTTGGCAGTTAAAATTGAATGCCAGTTTTAAAACTTTTGAAAGGGTAAAACCATTAAGTATTCACATTTTGTAATCATTAGTCAATCTGCAGTACTTATTGGGTTCAAGTTAGGATGTAATCAGCTTTTTTTGGCTAGGAACCTGCTTATAAAATTGTCATAATTGTCCTTGTTTTATAGTTTTTTAAAGAAATTAATATTTTTATGACTTTTTAAAGATTATGTGTTTTAAAACCTATTCAGAAGTTTATAATTTGTTTTAATATATTTAACTGCTGTTTTTAAAATAATTAATGAGCCTAATTTGAAAGGGTTTAAAAGGATGTCAAGTGAATGAATGTATTATTTCTGAAGTCTCCCATGAGACTAGACAAGTGTGTACTTTACAGTCTTGAATTTTTATTTTAATAAAAGTATTTTCACCCATTTGCTGGTTTCAGCATTGTATGCACTATATTGCATTTGGTTCCTGGTTGATTTGGCAGTGTGCACCCTGATTTTTGAATGTTATTGATCTTTAATACATACTACAGTCAATGAAAGGACTCCAGCCACATTTAAAATACCCCTGACTACACACTATACAAAATTGTTTTACTATATTTAGCATGCAGTTTATATCATGAAATTTTTATGCAAATACCAATGAGAAACAAAATGTTTTACTTGCAATTAGTTTTCCCACTTTTAGTGTGCTTCTAAACATTAATGATATAAAGTGGAGTATATGCTTTACAGTCCACCAACAACTTTAACAAAGTCAACAAAAGTCCAGTGTTTTTCACCCTCTTTTTTTTGCAAAAACCATATTTCACAAATGTGATAAGATGCTTTATAGTCTTTCATTTATTCACTAATTTAAGAGTTGCTGATCTCCCAACACCAGAGTCTAGTTCAAGTCCAAGGTACTGCTGATTCTTCTAGTCAATTCCTGTGTTTTTTTTCTGTTTCTCAACCATTTTCCCTTGAAGCATTGGAAAAGGTTTCACTGGCAAAATCTCTCTGTGAACCTTACCATTAGAAAAAAATGAGAAGCAGGGTATCATTTTGCTTGCTGACTCGCTTTTTGTTAGATAAACTCTTTTTTATTTCCACTCTACTCTATTCTGTGTCAAACAATGACTTTGATCCTCCAGGAAAAAACACTTTGAATACAGCTGGATACAGTAACTTGAATTGTACACCTGCCTCTTGACATTCCCAGATTGCTCTTCTGCCTGGCGTAGAGTGAATAATCATTTTCTACAAATGCTGCCTCCAATTTTTAATACTTTGCCCTTCTGCCACAATTTTGCCAGGATCAATTATTTTTGCTGGCATGATTGCTTCTTTTCTAATATAGGTTTTGGATGTTTTCTCATGGCCAGGTTTGGAGCATACACTCAATGTGCCCTATTTTTTAACAAATTCTGCTGTGGAACACCAGTCAGTTGCTTATTTGTGCTTTCATAAAAGTAATACAGTTTTTTTCTTCCAGTTTCACTGGTACAGTATAAAATCTCAGGTTTTCTCTGTATGCTCTGTCATCTAACTCTAGTTTTTTAAACAGTTCTTCTCGAAAAACCTCATATTTGGCCGGCTTTTTCTTCATGTAAACCTCTGATTTTTGTAGTTTTATAAGTTCATCTGGATGACTAGTTAAAGCTTCTTCTATTTTTCCTGCATTTGTTGTTTGAAATTATATATTCCTTCAATGTTTCATTTATTTTAATCACCACTGAGTGCACTTGATTTATTTTTTTCCTCTAAATTACTGGAAGCCATCTCTTGAACCAAAGGTGAAGCTTGAACTGCTTTTTGCTGAACAGCTGCAGAATCCTTACCAGACAGTGTTTACTCTTTTTCTTTTCTGATTGATTTTCTTTCAGGTTTTTCAACTCTTTCTTTGGTGCCATCCAGGCAATGTATTTACTGGAAAAAAACAAAATAATAAAAAGTAACTAAACCAATAAGAATAAAAGTCCAGGCCACAAACGTAGGTACAAATTCCTTTATATTTCCACAAAGTTCCACAGATGAACGCTTTCGTCTAGTGATAAGTGATTTACCTAAAAAGTCCCAAGAATCTTTAATAAGGTGTGAGGTTTGATTAACTATATCTTTGATATGATGGTCCACAAATAAAGCCAAATATAAGCACAGTGTTTCTTGTTCCTTTTTTGTAGGGTTCAAGTTTGGTATTATGGACATAATTAAGAAACATCCTTTATGGGGAGGGGATGATTTTAAAATGCATTATTATACAGGGAATTGATATGGCAGCTTAGGTTTAAATCCAATATTTCACCAGGTCTCAGTGACTACATTAGTGTAAAATCTGTACTGTATAAAAAAGCTGAAAGTGTGTAACTTTTTAAGAATATTGTATTTTAAATGTGGTTGATTACTTGAGTGAAGTTATTTGGACATGTTTATATTTAATTTGGTAAACTAGTAACATGATTTGTAAGTATATTATATAATATATTATAACAGCACATTTGTAGGTAAAGTGTTATGTCACTTTAAATTTTAATTAATTGTTTGTGTTGATTGACATCACGTGTATAAAGTTGTTTGTGGTACCAGTGCTTTTATCTGATGAAGTCTTATCACTAGACGAAAGCACTCATCTGTGGAAATTTGTGGAAATATAAAGGAATTTGTACCTAAGTTTGTGCCATGGACTTTTATTCTTAATGTATTTACTAGCCAGTAACTGAATTTTGTCCAAAAAAAAAAACAAAACATTTTCAATGGCCCTCCTTTTTCTCATTTTCTGTTTTCACACCGGGAGAGCTAAAGTCATATTGTTTATCAGTGTGCAGCCATCTTGGAAGTGTTCTACTTAGTTTTTCAAATCTAATCTAACACCCTGTCAACAATGCCTTTAAAAATTCCTAAATTCTCTTCTTTCTGTCTTCGGCTCTTGAATGATAGCCTAGCTCCTTAATCCCTTTTTCTGTTCCTATAATGCTCTCTTCATTAGTTCTCTGTCATGTTCTAGCTTTTAGGGTGATTCTTTATCTTCATGTTATACAATGACCATACACCTTAGTGTGAGTGTACCAGCTCTGTTCTGTATAGTCTTTGCTTCTCACTTTCCATTCTGAGTCTTTTTTTTTAATTTCAAATTCATTCTCCAAATCATCGTGTTTTATCCTTCAACTAAATTAGTCTCCTGCAGATTCTGCAGCCCCTTCCACTACAACTCCCCATATACCTCACTCATCTCTCTATCCCATTTCACTACATTTTCACTCCCCGATTCCTAAACTGTAGCTTCAGGCAAATGCTTTTTCTTCTTTGCTTGTTTTACAGGATTATGCTCCATATACAAAAAGCATGTCAGTCACCTAAAATCAGGAAGTTAAGAGGAAAAATGAAGGAAAGACAATGAAACAAAGCAAAAAAATAAATAAATGATGTATGTCTTTACTCCTCTTCATTACAACAAAGCTGAAGTCAGACAGTTCCTACATGTGTCATAATTTGCTTTCTGTCTATATTGAGACAATACAACTTTCAGTGTTTTGACATCTGCTGACTATAGTCACTGAGGGGTACTAGTATATTTTTTCTGTTGAGTCATGCAGCCCTTTACAGTGGTTGGTCTTAGCTGAGAACAACAGAAAATCTGTCACTAATACTTCCAAACTGAGTATTGTTTGAGGAAATATACGGTTACCTTTCTGTATTAAGTGCTAGTATGTAACCTAGTATAGGTATAGTTCTCTTTTTCCTTCCTTTTTTGTCTATGTACTGTAAGCATATATCATTGTTTTATTTCTTTCATCCTTTTTTTTTGTTATCAAAAGAGCCACTAAATCTCTTCAGTGAAAGGAAGCATTTTAATGGAACTGTGTGATTATTATCAAAATGAAATGTCCCACTAGATTCTTCTCTCATAACAACACACTATATATTGTGAAATCATTAAACTTCTCCCTGCCAAATAAATAGGTCAGTGCTTAGTATTAGAATATCAGAATATTATACCAGCACAACAGTTCGACAGAGCTGGTCAAAACTGATGTAATACTCTTAACATGCATAACCTAAGTTTTGTTCTGAAAGTGAGTTAAAATGAAAACCTTGAATATATGGCAGTAGTGCCTTGATTAGGTATCCTGCACAGCACAACCAGAAGGTTTTGCTATGCCTGTACACATATTGTGATACTAGTTTATATTACTGTTATGTACTGTGTCTTAAACAGGAACTTGTGTACAATGACGAACTAACCCCTCACCTAAACACACTGTTCAAACTCAGCCTCTCCACAGGCTACTTACCCATAGAGTGGTGCACAGCAACAGTTATTACACTCCACAAAGGTGGAGCCACAACAGACCCCGGGAACTATTGCCCTATAAGCCTGACTAGCTTGGTCTGCAAGGCTATGGAGCGCATCCTCATGGAACTCATTAACAGAGACATCGGGAACCTCCAAACACTGGACACTCCCCAGTTTGGCTTTGTTAAGGGCAGATCATGCCTCCTAAACCTGGTGGACTTCTTTGAGACAGTTACCAAGGCCATAGACAAGGGAAAGGTGGTACACACAGCCTACCTAGACCTCACAAAGGCCTTCAACACCATTCCCCATTCTGGTATTATAGACAAGCTCACCAGCCTGAACATAAACCCCTACGTCACAAGATGGGTTACCAACTGGCTCACGGACAGAACCCACATGGTGAGAGTTGCGGGAACTAGGTCCAACTCTAAACCAGTTACAAGTGGCATTCCCCAGGATTCAGTCCTAGGACCCCTCCTGTTCAGCATATACTTCTCAGAGGTACAGGCAAGCACAGGAGGACTATGGCTGACCAAGTTCGCAGATGACTGCAAACTAGGGGCTATAATTGACTCTCCAGCTGACACAGACATCCTCCAAAAGGGTCTCACTGAGACAGATACCTGGTGTCAAAATCATGGCCTCAAGCTAAATGCCAAAAAGTGTATAGTCATCCCCTTGGAAAAAACAAAGTGCCCACAAACTACCACATAGATGGTAGTCCCCTAAATACGGAAGACGTAATAAGGGATGTGGGGACCCAAGTAGATAGTAATCTCACCTTTGATAATCACATTGCCAAAGTGGTTAGAAAATCCTTCTACGTGGCCCACCTAATCACAAAAGGGTTCGCATCCAGATCAAAAAAAGTAATTGTGCCCCTCTACTCATCACTCATCAGACCCATCATAGAGTACAATGCCCCATTTGGGATGTACCTTACAAGACACCTGCAACAGCTGGAAAGACCACAGAAGTACCTCACCAAGAGGATCACTGGCCTCAAACAGATGCCCTATGCAGCTCGACTGAAGAAACTCCAGTTGTACTCGGTTGCATACTGCCTACTCAGAAGTGATCTCAGCCTGACATACAAGGCCATGTCCAACCCAGAACTGATGGACATGCTCCACCTAAAGAAAACCTTATCCCCTCGAGCCACACACACTAGGGATCTAAACCTCACTACAACAATAAATAGGACATGCTAGAGGGATAGATTCCTGTCGCAGAGACTTCACATGCTTTGGAACAAGATCCCAATCTACATTAGGCAGAGCTCCTCACTAACACTCTTCAAAAGAAACCTTGACGAGTGGATGGGAAACAGAAAGTTTACCTCGGGCATCACTTCAGTGGCTCTGCTGGACAGAGGCACAGTGAACTAATCTAAGGGGGCGGTGGAAGCCAACACATTCTGGCTAGGCTTATAAATGCCTTTGGGCAGATAGCCTAGTACCATCCTATGAACCTATGAAGCTAGTACATGGCAGCCAGGTTAAGCAGTGACCTTTCTGGGTCAGGGCATGCTGCTGTGGCACAGTTGGCATTGGCTAACAGTAAGATAGACATTTGCCTCTGTACTGAGGTTACTCACCTGCAAAGTACAGTATACAGTGAGCCCTCAACATTCGTCTGGACTGGTGATGTTGTATGATTTGTCATTAGTCATTTGGTCACTCATTTGTTGTTTCTGTGTGAGTCACCAAGGCAAAAGGCCTTTGATGTGCCAGACTTAATTTTGTGGAACTTGTTTCTGGTTGAAATTATATGAAAATATTTGCGTTGTATAATATTTTCTTGTCTAAATTCAAAGGCATAGTATTAGATGATGTATTAGTAAAAATGCCAGATGTTTATTGCATACAACATTTAGTGTACCAGGCATTAGTTACCATAGAAAAGCAATTGGAATGTATAATTCTGAAATAAGATACTGTATGAAAAGTAGATCAGTGTTCCTTCCAAATGTTTGTTGGATAACACCTTTGCCCACATTTCTATGCAGCAGGCTGTTTGGTTCCCTATTACACTGTCGCAGATGTAGGTTGTCGAATGCATCTTTGTCAAACTGAAAAGCATGAAAAGGCAAAATAGCGAAGTGTCTTTTCAGCAAATTCTTTCCCTGGGAAAGAATTCGTTAGGCTGCTTTCGCTACTTTGTCTTTTTGGCACTGTAGTGCGATCTTGGAGTTGGTTTATTTAAGTAGGGGGGTGGGGGGGCACAGCCCCCAACATCGGGGGGTGTGGGGGGCAAAGCACTCCACATTATGTAATGTTTTACAGCTTTTTTTTCGGAACAGTGATTTTGTTTCCCGTGGAAAAAAAAAATCACTGTTCTAAGGTTTCAATGTTGTAAGCTTTCGCTTACATGGGGTCGATTATGTGTTGTTCGCTCTTCTGAGCATGCAATATCATAATATAGACCTGGCTGTTTAACTCATCCATCACCGTCTACAAGTACACTATGTGAGCAGGAATTTTCATTTAACCACCACATTGTAATGGAATGCAAAATTGTGAGCTGTAAGTGAAGGTATATAAAATATTTAACTCGTCTTGACTAGCCAGAGTACATAACTTCTACTAAAGATTAGATCAGTCCATTAGCATGTGTGTGTGTGTGTGTGTGTGTGTGTGTGTGTGTGTGTGTGTGTGTGTGTGTGTGTGTGTGTGTGGAGGGGCAGATTGTACAATGTCACATATATAGCCACTTGTGTGTAAAGGGTGACACAGTGTCTGTAAATTATGTCTAGAAAACACCACATTTAAATGCCACTAAACCTTCTTATCTAAGTTCAGCTTTTTTTTCTTCTATAGATTGCTTGCATATCACCGTCCATCTTCAACCTACAAGAAACATTAAACACTTTAAGGTATGCCAGTCGAGCCAGAAAAATCAAGAACAGGCCTATGGCAAGAATGGTAATAACTATTTTTTTCCATAAACCATATTTGAAAGTAATATTTATGTTTCCTCCATAAACTATATTCAAAAGTATCACATGGACATTGTATTCTTAAGGAAATCACCCAAAAAGTTACATAGCTATTAAGTGATATTGATGTATAAGTCCAGGCCAACACAGAGGGACTCTGGCTTTCAAAGTTCTCAGACGATTGCAAGTTGGGAGCCATTATTAACTCCCCAAGTGATGCTGACATCCTATAGAAAGGCCTCACTGAGACCAACAACTGGTGTCTTAATCATGGCCTTAAGCTCATTGTCAAAAAATGTGTCATCATCCCCTTTGGGAAAACCCAGTACCCATGAATTACCACATCGATGGTAGTCCACTGAACACAGAAGGCATTATAAGAGATCTGGGAACACAAGCTGACAGCAGCCTGTCTTTTGACCACCACATTGCCACTGTGGTCAGAAAGTCCTTCTATGTCAAAACAGTGTAAGAAACTTCTCTGTGTGGAAGATTTTCAGTCCATATATCTCTAGTTAATAACTGTATATTAATCAGATCAGACAATAGTAGTAGAAGTACTAAACTAAACTCGTCATAAGTAAAAAAAAATATAAATAAATGCAATATTATACAGAATTACTAAGTATTCGAAAGTAATCCAAGCAAGGCAGGCAGTCTGTTTCCATTCGAAAATCCTTTATTAAGTACACAGACAAGTGATCCAAGTAAAACAAAATTAACCGAGTAATAAGTTTCCTCACAAGCTTTCTAAATATATATATATATATATATATATATATATATATATATATATACTTTTTATCAGGCAAGGAAGTGGTTATTGTGCTGTAAAACAAAGTGTTATTGGTACATATGTTAAATTGACATCCCTTCCCTCATCAGTGTGGCATTTGAGCTGGTCCTGCCCTACTTAGTAGCTGTCATAATAATATAACCCTTATGTACTTTAAATAAAATTTATAATGATGTGGTACCTCTTATTTAACCAGATTATTAAATCTGTGATTTTATCCAAGACAATATATTACATGGCTGGAAATGTATCAACCTTAGTCCATTTAGCAATCAAAAAAATATATAAATATATACATATACAATTTGCATGTAAAAAATCAATTGTAAAAATCATATTCTATTTTCATAACGTATTGTTAACAAAGATCGGTTTCATCCTAGACTTCTTCAGATCTGTGTACAAGAACCCTAAAAACTATCTATAAAAATATTATTGTATAATCAGTAAGTACTGTTATTACACATCATTTTCAATAAAGTGGAAAAAAGAGAACAAGAGAAAGAAAAATATAATAAGAAAAAAATGTATGATGATGGAAACAAAATATACACTTAAATTAAAACTGATTTAACATAGTATTTAAAACCAACTGGTAGAATACAATAAAATAAAATAAAATTAGTCATGTAAACAATGTGGCAATTTTCTAAGTTCCAGTATACTTTTAATTGAACAGTAATAGTTTAGTCCAGGCTTCCTAAAAGAGTTCAGCTTTAATTGCCACATGAGTTCATGTTCCTCCAGAATATTTGGGATGTCTCCTTCAAGATCACCCATGTCTATGCGATCCAGGATCTGGAACTTAAAACTTGTGTGTCTTTTATGAAGAGAAAAGGTGTTTGGCTGGTGCATTATTTTTACATCCAGAGCGGATTTATGACAGATGACATGAAATCCTATGCTTAAGTTTAATTACAGTCTTGCCCACATAGAATGCATCACATTCATTGCACTGTGCCTTGTACATTACACTTGTAGTGTTACAGTCACCCCCTGCACTGGTCTTAATAATGTTCTTTAAATAAGGGCAATAAGTCCTTCTATATGGCAAATCTCATTACTAAGGATTTTGCATCCAGGAAGAAAGAGGTCATTGTCTCCCTCTACTCTTCCCTCATTAAGCCAGTCATCGAGTACAAGGCCCCATTTGGCATGTACCTCACTAGACACCTACAACAACTGGAGAGGCAAAAGTACCTTACAAAGAGGATCTTAGGCCTTAAACACTTGTTCTATATGGACAGACTCAAAAATCTTCAACTATTCTCTGTCTCATATCACCTACTTAGAGGCAATCTCTGCTTGACTTACCAAGCCATGTCTGACCCAGGTCTGTTAGAAATGCTACAGCTAAAGAAACCCAATCCCTCTGCACCACACACTCCAGAGACCTCAACCTCATTACCTCGATCAACAGAACGTGCTGGAGGGACAAGTTCATTACCCAGAGACTGCCCATGCTATGGAATAGACTTTCCATACATGTCAGACAGAGCACCTCACTGGACCTCTTCAAGAAAAATATTGATGAGTGGATGGGAAATAGAAAATTCACCCCAGGGATCACTCCAATGGCTCTACTTGACAGAGGCACTGGGAACTAAGGTCAGGTGGCACGATGCCAGGGTAATCCTATGGGCTAGGCTTGGAAAGGCTCCAGGGCCATTAGCCTAGTACACACCTATGAACCTATAAGCTTCAGTTATCTCAGTTTCACTGTGAAAGGTTAACTTAAAAGAAACACTATTTATCATTAATAAACATTGATGAAAATGTTCAGTTCAAGTAAGTTACTTTATTAGTTTTCATTGTTACTCATTAAAGTCCAGGAGTAGGAGGATGTCAAGCATCTTTTAGACCTGGGCTAGTATTGCTTGTATACACCCAAAATAATTACCCCTGTTGATAGTACCAGAATTGTCTCTACAAGTCTGCGACACTAAAAACATAGCTATAATGCTAAATGCAGTCAAGCAGCTAGACCAGAAATATTGCTGATCAGTTTATAAGCTGCTGTCCCTAGCAATGGGGATTCCTCTTGAAAATTGCAATGAACATTAAGTATTACCTACGTGTTGTCTAAATCAAAGTTTACGCAATGTTGACAATGACTGTTTAAAAGTTAAAAGGGACTAAGGTTTAAATTGATTCTCCATTTTATGTGCTGAAGCACCTTACCATGCTTTGTGTCTGGCAATGTAGTCTAGAAGATTATGCTCTGACTAATGCCTAGGTAACCCACGTTTGAGCAGGGTTTGGGTTTTGATAGAACTGGGCATTGCATAAGATGGATAAAAATTTTAATAAAGTTGTTGGCCACATTCCACATATTGTTTTCAAAAGGAATATGACAAGTGGGAACCTATTAAAAAAAAAATCCACTCATACTAATGCAATAATTGTATATAGTAAAAATAATTCACATATTAAAAGAGAGTATTAGCTAGGTTTTGTAGGAGGAGCAGCCCACCTGCACTACTAATGTGGGGAGGGGGTCTTGCTTCTACAAACCCCTACTTAATTATACTGAGTTAAAAGTTGTATTCCATTTAGTTTTGTTACAGTTTTTTTGACACCATCTTCTTAGCTTTTATAATGTTATTAATTTCACTTACTATTTATTGAATTGTAAGTAATATCATTCAACATTTGTCGTGACCCTTTTATACAAAGTTTTAACTTAATATGTTAGCAGTAATATGTATTTTCTTTGTAACTTACTATCATTATATGTACACTGATCTGATAACTACCATTTGCATTCCAAGTTACATAATATGGCTTACTCTACAATGCCTAAAGCAGAAGTCACAAACTCAAATCACATGGGGGCCACATATAACCTTTCCCCCTCTGATGGATGACACAGCACCACCCTTTGCACAAGGAGGGTGAATTATAAATTCACATGCGTAGGAAAGTGGTGATTCACACAGATTCATGGTCTTGCAGGGAATAATAGTATGTAGATGTTAAAAACTTTACTACCCCTCCTCTGTCATCATCAGACAAGCTTTGTTTATTTACATTTTAGTTGCATTTATTAAGGTGAACAGCAAGTTTGTTTAATCCATTTGCTGTTCTGTATTTATACTAACATCATGAACTCTTGGCTAATTAAGTCTACATGCTACACTGTTGTTTTTGTTTTTGGTTAGTTCATATTATTATTAATAACAATATACTAAAGATCACAATACAGTTGTCAGCTTATGTGAATTCATCTGTAGTTTACTTAGTGCTGACATGCCACTGCAGTCTTGCAGGGCTTAATAGCTGGCCCTAATGCTCTCTAACTTCCTCAGCTTTGGGAATCAACCCAAATGTGATGACTGCAACAGTGAAACACAAAGAGCATAGTACAGTTGTGTGCACTTACCATAAATTTAGATGTTCGAGTGTATTCACTGTTGCAGTCCTGGTTACCCTTCCTCCAGCCCCCCTGACTTCTCTTAGCTCTACCTTTTCTTTTTGTTTGGTGTATTTATGTTTTCTGGTGTATTTGCTTTTTGATGGAGGTGTACCATAACACATAATTGCTTCCCATTATGGGGGCACCTGACATCTGGGGCAAGAAAAACTGATGTAATGGTGTCTGCTGCATATTTTATACCCCTGACGACCTGACATCATGGAAGAAGAGACAGCATCCGATGCAGGAATCCAAGACTCTGGTGTTCAGGCCGGCTGAGGGCTACCTGCAGGCAGATAACCCAAATGTGATGACTACAACAGTGAATACACTCTTAACATCTACATTTGTGGTAAGTGTACACAACTGTACTTTTTCCCTATGTGCTCTGTCCTCTAATTCTGTTACTTTTTGAGAAATCTCTTCTTGTTCAGTCTCATATTCAGCCAGCCTTTTCTTCATTTCGACCTCTGAGTTTTGCAGTTTTATCACCTTCTCGGAGTAGCTGTTTAAAACTTCTTACATTTTTTTCAGCCTTTATTGTTTGAGCTGATGTACTCCATCAGTGTTTTGTGTATTTTAATCAGGTCTATGTGCAGTTGCTTTATGCTTTCCTCTAGGTTACTGGAAGTCATGTCTGGGGCTTGCACTGCTCTTTGCTGAACAGCTGCAGTACTTTTCCCAGTCAGTGTTTCGTGATCACCTTTTGTAGTTGATTTTCCTTCAGGGCCTCTGTTTCTCTTTTTTTTTTCCTGCCATCCAGGCAGTGAGTGCACTTATTAGCCAGCTACTTAATTTACGCAGAAGCTTAGGTCCACTGGCTTTCTCTGCTAAGTTTCTGTTTTCACACTGGGAGGGCTAGAATTAAGCTGTTACTGAATGTGCAGCCATCTTGGTAGTCTGAAATTGGTATTTATTTCAGTCTTTTATGTTAGCCAGCAGGCTCTTTACAGCATCTGCAATATGTCCAGAACTGACCTGCTATAATTCAGTGCAAGTTACATGTATTGGTAGCATATCTAAGTACGACTATAAATTATTCTTTTTTTTTTCTATTATACCTGTTGCTCCTATTACTTTTGGGACTATATGGGTATCGGTCTTCCACATTACTAGGATTTGTCAGCAGAAATGAGAACATTTTATGACTTTGTGTCTTTCTGTATGTAAGACACTGTAATCACTGGGTGTAGAAATTTGAATGACTACTACTTTTGTCTTTTTTTTTTCTTAGACTACTACATCTGATTCTCACATCTGTCTGTTGAGCATTTGGCAGTGGGTGATCCCATGTGGTGTAAACTTCATCATTCTGTACAATTCTTTGTGCTTCTTGTTTCCAGTGCTTCTTGGCTACTTCAGTATTGTAGTGTCAGCACAATCCCCAGTACAGCAATTTTGCCACATTATTGTAACTTTCGCTATACAGACCCTCTGCCATGAATGTATCGCATCCAGCAACAGGATGTGCGACTACTTCCAGTTTTTTTTTACAGAAACTACACCTGTCTGTTTGTCCCACGTGCTCAGTGAACTTTGTGAGCCAGTGTATAGGAAGTCCACTGTCCTAGGCCACCATTAACTCTCCGTCTTTTGGTTTTATTGGACCTCTTTTTAACCATTCCTGTGGCAAATCGTGATTGACATGAGGTTGTTCCAGGAAATGTGTACTTTCCACAGTAATTATACCTTTTCCACACTTCTTTCCTTCTCATTTTATCCTTCTTGTACTGTTTTCTTATGTTTTTTGTCATATTCATTTGTCTTATTTTTGTATAGTTTTGGTTTGAAACAGAATTGCTTCTGCTAAAGTAAGCAGAGAAGTAATCTAATATTTTAAAACTTTCACTATGCTTGGATCATGTGAGATCAGCAGGTCTTTAAACAAAGCTGTTTTTTTTGGGTATGTATGTCTTATGTAGAATCTATACATGTACTCAATTTCGAGGAGACCCGTACCTCCTTCAGAACAAAAAATACATAATCCTGGTATACACTGATTGTTGTATATCATTTGATAAACATGAAGCATTTCTCTCGTTTTCCTGTCCAGCTGATCCATTATCTTTAAAGGCCCATCAGTCACCTCAGAACTATAAGTTGAAACAGGAAAAGCCAGTTGATTTATAGCTTGGAGGTTTTTTCCTAGATGTAAAATTTTTTTAGTGTTACTTATAGAATTCTTTATTTCTTATGGAGTTTTATTTTCATTTGTTCATGTTTTATTGCAAACCCTTCATCAGTTCCCAAATATTTATACACTCCCTCCTGCCCAAGCTCCTTTATATAACATTCCTGTCCCATGCTGATATTCTTGGTGCTTCAGCTTTCCTGCTTTAAATGCTCCCTTTGCACATTTATCAAGTCTGTTTGATATATCATCTAAGAAAGTTTGCACCACTTGTAGTTGTGCTTTCAACTCCTCATCTGACAAACTGTACAGTGTTAAGTCATCAACAAAAAAATAGATGAGAAGTCTTTAAACAGAGCTGTTTTTTTTTTTTGAGAGCCAAATCGTAACCATGGCCTAATCTGTTAAGTAAACAGCTTAATGGGTTAAGGGCAAGATAAAATAGTGGTGCTGACAGAGTCACCTTGGAATATCCCTCTCTGAGTTTTTTTATCCCTGGGATAATTGCCCTTTCTCCCAGTTTAACTCCAAAGTGTTTTTGCACTGTTTCATGGTTGCTGTAATGTAATTGATCAATGTAGTGTATATCTTGTACATCTCCAGGGGACCTAAATCTTGTCATCACCATGAACAAAACATGCTGGAGGGATAGGTTCCTGACCCAGAGACTCCCCCATACTCTGGAATAGACTGCTCATACATGTCAAGCAGAGCGCCTCCTTGGCCCTCTTCTAAAGGAACCTTGACGACTGGGTGGGAGATAGAGGAAATTTACCCCAGGGATCACATCAGTTGCCCTGCTAGACAAGGGTCCAGGGAAGTAAATATTGTGGGAAGAAATAGCTAGGGAATTGTTATGGCTAGGCTTGTATAGGCCCTAGGGTCGATAGCCTAGTACCAACCTATGAACTTATGAACCTATGAACATATGTACCTATTTCCTTCATTTTCATAGTGTCTCCTGTCTACTTGATTACTGCCTAGTCAGTCTTCTTTCACTTAATTTTAAACTTATTTAGTGCAAGTTTATTTTAATGGAGCCGCGGAATGATATCCATTCATCTTATTTCCTTATTGCATCTTGGAGAAAGGATGTTGATGTCAACAGTGCATGTGATTGATGAAACACTCTAGAAAGCCATTCTCTCATTGGTTCAGTGCAGCGATGCAGATGAACCAATGAGAAAGGTGAAACCAGAGCAGTCATCAATCAAAGAGGAGGTACTGATGCAAGCTGCCCACATACAGGCTGCATCAGGGACATCTTACAAGGGGCCTACCTTACATACTCAAGGGCTACTTATGGCCCTGTGGCCAGTAGTTTGAAACCACTGGCCTAAAGCAATATGAAGGCTTTTTATCCTCAAAGAAACAAATACAATATGCAAGAGATGTATATACACAATGTCTCTGGAGGCAAAACTCTCACATACAAACACTCATAATAATAATTTGTTTGTCAAAAACACACATGCTATACCCACCAGACACAGTATGCATCCAACACATCACTCTACTTGTGCTCAGACACTTAAATGTAATCTTTCCAAACCTCAAAGACATCCCACACATTCCACCTGCAAAAATTATCCTCAGCAAACCCAAAAGCACCCAATATAAGTAACACAAGCACTGCACATATAGCCACACCCAGCCTCAACTGTCAAGCCCATAAGGCAAACCGGTACAACACCCAAGACTCTAGTCATAGGGGACTCCATTGTATGACATAACGATACCCCACTCACCAGGGCTGAACAAGAAGAAAATAATGGTCAGTTGCCTATCAGGGTCCAAGAGCTACCAAATTACTATACCCTGAAGTTATTGCACCACAAGTACCAGTATGATTCAGTCATAGTCCATACAGGTGTAAATGACCTGAGATGTACCTCCCTGGACTATGCAAAGAGAGACATTATGGAGCTCTTAGACTATGTGTCGCAGGCTGGTACATGCCTAGCATTGAGCTGCCTTCTACCTTCACCAAGGGTGATGCTACAATACAAACTGAAGAGAATTGATTTTAGTAATTGGCTTAGTTTTTGATGTTATTCTAAGGTGATGCAATATTTGTTAGCATGGGAGGGCATAGTTAATGAACCATGTTGCTTTGGCAAAGCTAGTCTGCACCTGTCCCCTTTAGGCTTTCAAATATTGGATAAAGCATTGTCCTCCCCCATGGAGACTTTTTTAGGCAATGACAAATTGACAAACCTTCCAATACAGCAAAATTGCCACTCAGTGAAATTAAATGCCTCACTACAACTAATCTCTTGTTGAAATCATGGTCATATCTTTGCTAACCTACACATTTAAAGTTCAAAACAGTTTGGCTATTGTCTTTTCCTTATGTAATGATAACCGACTACTCTGCAAATGATAGACCCTAGACTCTCTGGCTAAGGCTGTAGTTAGAATTTGCCATCCATAAACACTAGGAATCTAAGTCAGTGTATAGCATAAATAAAACAGCCAGAATGGCAAGTCTGATTCATACGTTCATGCTTGTATACTAGGCTAACAACCACTGGGACCTTTATAAGCCTAGCCATATAACCTAGTGTGTCCCACTAGTTATTGTTCCTTAGATGTTATTTTAAGGAGTGTATGTTAGCTAGGGCATGATTTAACAGTTGCCTCTGTCCATCAGAGACATAGGTGTCAGACCAGTGCTGAATTTCCGATTTCCCATCCACTGGTCCAGGTTGTGCTTAAATAGCCTTATCTGAGGGCTCTGTTTCACAAGGATGGGAAGTCTATTCCAAAGAATGTGGATTCTCTGAGATGCGGACTTCTCCACCTAATATGTCCTATTTAAGTTGCAAGCAAAGTTTAAATCATTAGCTGTAGTAGTTTTGGTGCTGATCATTTTGCAGATGTGCAAAAGGCATTGTTGTGCTAGTTACTTATAAAAGTAATAAGTTACTATTACTAGTTACTTTTAAGGTAAAGTAATATATTACTATTACTTATTACTTTTTAAAAAAAGTAATATATTACTATTACTAGTTGCTAACTAAAGTAACTACTGTTGAGTTACTTTTACATAAGTATAATTTATCAATTCTCATGTTCAGATTTACTCACATAGTACTTGTTTGTGAGGAATACATGCTTACTGCACATGAATCCAAGTGTATTAAAGTTGTATATACAGTGTTACAATAATAATGAATAGCATTTTACAGTTTACAAAGTCCCATAGGCTAGTCTTTATAGTCAGAGAGTCACAATTTAATACTTAAACCAAAGTACACACAGCCAGCAACATAAGACCCATAACAAGTTGCAACCCATCAAATTTTCAACAATGTACATTAGGCTAATAAGCTAAAACTAATGCTGAGGATGCAAAAATGCTTACAGAAAATATCATATAGGTCTAACAGGACTGTTAACACAACAAAGTTAACCAAAATATCACTTTATATAACTATTCACAATGACTACACATTTTTTTGGCTTGAAGAAGGAGCAACTTTTCAAAGTGTTTGTCGGTGAGTCTATTTCTTCTTGTAGTCAGCACTTGTCCACCAAGACTGAACAGGCATTCAGCAGGTACACTAGCTGGCAGAGCTGTATTAGTGTTCAGAAATATCTTCTTGACTATAGGGTAACTGTTGAGAGAAGATATTTCTCTGGAAGGGTCAGCCAGATACATGTCCATCTGAGAAGATATGCTGACATCATTGGCTGGCGTCGACTCTTTGAAGGTGAAGAAGCTCTCTTCGGCAGTTAATGCAGAAGCTTCAGATGACCCATGTGCAGGTTCAAGCAGTTTCTGCATGGCATCAAGGAGCAGAACCTTGCCTCTGAGTTTCTGCTCTTGACCGTCCATCCATTGCAAATGGAACTGTGGATGCACTATGCTAGCCAGAATCAGCTCTTCACACTCCAGAAGATGTTCGAACCGAGCTCAATGCCTTTAAGAAGAGCATCAACTAGTGACACAACAAGCTTCACAAACTGCCTGACTTTCGACAACTTGATTTTTAGGCACATAATGGTGGGGATCAGGATACCCATGAAGCTTTTCAGATCTGACTGCAGGATGTTCAGAGCCATTGCCAGGGGCTGCATTGCTTGCACAAACTCAGCAACAAAGATAATTTCTGCAGGCCTGAAGATGGCAATTCTAATCTGTTCACATATCTCATTCAGCAAGCCTTCAACCTGAGTTGCAATGAAGTAAATTCTCTCCATCATGTAGAAAGTGGGATTCCATCGTGTCGGATTGGGAATAATCAATGCCAGATCACACTCGACCCACCTCAGCAGCTTAGGTGCTGCGACTAGCCTTGTTCCAAGCAGCATAACATTTGGTCATGGTGCTTTACATGATCTTTTATACTGTGCATCATTACAAGCAGATTCAGCATCTTACACGGCAACTAGATTCAATGTGTGTGTGCTGCACTTCTCAGATGGGAAGGCAATGAATAGGTGTTCCTGCTTTGCCCTGACTGACTCAGCACTGCTGACACTCTGTTGTAAATTACTTCACCATCATCCTCATCTTGGGACAGAATGCTTGTAGTTTCAGATCTCTCACATTCTGAGAAGACAGTGAAAACCTTTACAAAATTGCTGCCATTGTCAGTAATTGTTGTACACATCTTTTCATCTGTCTTGTACTTGATGGGAATGCTCTTAAGAGTTGATGGTATGAGATCATATGTATGCCTCCCCTGTAAGCTGTAGCATGACAAAGTAGCTGACTTTCTTTGAAGTGTGTCAGAGTTAATCCAGTGGGCGGTGACACCAAAGAAACTACAATTCTGATGGATCCAAATGTCAGCTGTAGTGTGCTGCATACTATCAACATTCATGCTGGAAGAAGCTGCAAGAATGTTCATATCATTCGTAAGCATATTCATGTACTTTTCTATAAGATTATATATCTGCCAAATCTCTGTGGTTTTGCTTAAAGTTAAATCACTGTCTCAAAGCAAAATCTTTCGCACTGCATCATTAACACCACACACAAGCTTGTCTTTTATCAACTCATCTTTCAGATCACCAAATCTGCAAGTTTTTGACTTGTTTCTCAAGTCAATTATATGTGTTGCAAAAGTTTCACTTGGCTTTTGATCTCTTTTGTAAAATAGTGCCTTTCCACTGTAATATTCATTTGACGGTTACACATTTCTCTAAATTTACTTTTTAAGAACTCAGAGTCTTTCCGCGTTTCAGCCTGTACCATGATATGGCAGTCTTCCCCTTTCTCTGCATAAACAGCGGGTGCATACACAAATGAATGTTCTCTCTCAATGGCTTCTGAACCAGCTAAATTGAGCAGAATATATGCTTTTGTATAGGTGTCTTTATCAGTAAAAGCAGCCTATATGAAAATATCATATTCTTGCTCAAACACTTTCCAGTTTTCAGCAATATTATTATCAAACACAAGCAGATCAGGTCTGTGAAATCCCTTTGCCATGCCAAATAAGTGTCAAACACACACCAGGTACTTGTAATTATATTCAGCTGTACAACAGGCTCCTTGAAATAACTGTACTCTTTGAAAAGACTGTACTGTAATACTGCACACACTGCCAACACTTTGCACAATTTAGATACTTTGAATAGCTTTAGTTAATGCGAAAAAGTAGCATTGCGAAAAAATACAGTTTTCTCTTTTTTGAACATTTTATATGATTCGGATATTGTTTCAAATATTTTCATAATTATTTCAAGTACTTTTTTTCAAAATGTCGCAATTCTGAACATTTTGTTTATTCTGTAATTAGTTTGGAATGCTTTGCTTTATATTCATTTAGGGGAAAATCATTTAAATGAGTTTAAAAACCTGGAAATATTTTCCGACCTGTTTACAAGTCATTTGTGAGTTGTTTGAGCCTCTCTTGTATATTTCTCCATTTCTGACTGTGCGCCTCATGGTTTTAAGAAGCTTTGACTTCGGATCCCATTCTGACAACATGTCACTCGTCTTGTGTATTCAAATAAGATGACAAAGCTTGAGTGTTCATGGTTTTAAGAAGCTTTGACTTCGGATCCCATTCTGACATGTCACTCGTCTTGTGTATTCAAATAAGATGACAAAGCTTGGGTGTTCATTATTACACACAAACACATCAGGATGGATGACTGGAACATAAAACTTAAATGAACTAGCCAACTGGCTGACTGCTACACACATACATACTTTCACTCCAGCTGCTTGCACAAAATGGCACTCTGCTTGCACATGCTCAGTACTTTTTTAATGCATGTGCCCATTAACTACAGTGGCTTTAAACGTACAACACACTCTCTATGATCTACACTCCCTGTGTTCAAGTGGGTTTCCTCAGGGTGTTCTGGTTTTCTCCCACATTCTGAAGACATGCTGCAGGTGGATTAGACATTTTAAATTGGCCTTAAGTGTGTGTGTGCATGCATGTACCTTCTGAAGAAGGTTGAGCGCTGGGCTGGCAACTAGACAATGTAAAGCTCCACTGCCACTTGTTGTGCAGACTGATGATCCACCGTGGTGATTCCTAATGGGCATAGCCAAAAGGAGAAGAAGAAGACTAGTCTTTAAAGCTAGAGAGTCACAGATAATAATTAAACCAAACCAGCCAGCAGCACAAGACCTATACAAATCTATCACATTTTGTCTATTTTTAGCAACTAAAAATCGAAACCTGAAAAGAATTTTAAATAGAACATAAAATATTGTCAAGACAAAAGTTGGTTGATCATAGTTCCACTTGAAGAGTCCTGCTTGGTGCAGTGGGTTGGGGCATTGGGTGCTCAACTTATGATTGATGAGTTTGATTCCGACTGATGGTGGTATGAAGAACAAATGCCATTTATTATACTGCAAGGTAAGGATATGATCTCTAGCAGTCTAGAATTGTCCCAGTGTTAGGGGATGTTTTAGTTGGTGAGAGTCCCACAGTACCAGGGCAGGGCTGGAGTCTGGTCATCATTAGCTTTCACTTCCTTGCAGTGCTAAAAAAAAATGAAGTAAATTTTGCTCCAGACTAATTCTAATGATCTATTATGGATGCTACGTGCTATGAGTTGTGCCAACATTATGTTGTCATTTTTTATTCAAATTGCCACTTCAAAGTGTCTATTACCTCCTAACATCCGATTACTATCCATACTATAAAGGACCACGGAAGTTTTACATCACATTTTAGGAAGCTATATCACCCATGTTGAGAATCACTGGCTTAAGCAAAAGTAACTCAAAAGTAACTCACATTTAAGTTATTAGTTACTAAAAAGAAAGTAATATATTACTATTACTAGTTGCTATTTTGAAAAAGTAACTAGCTATATTACTAGTTACTGGAAATTGTAATATATTACAGTAATATATTACTTATTGTAATATATTACTCCCATCACTGGCAAAAGGTCCATCAGAGCGGGATCCAATGATGCCTTGTATGCCAGGCATAAATCAGATCTCAACAGTCTGTGGGAAACAAAGCATAGAGATGGGACTTTGAGGTGATCTGCATAGGATATTATGTTTACACCTTTATTATTTTTGTGAGGAACCTCAGTTGTTGCATGTGCATAGTCAGGCAATACCAAAAGGGGCGTTATACTCAATGATATGTCTGACAAGGGCTGAGTACAGTGGCACAATGACTACCCTGAACCTAGATGCATGTTAATATTTGAGTAGATGGTTTAGAATGCAGTACTTTAAACCAGGAAATAAAAAACTTACCAAACCTGAAGTTTTTATTTCCTGGTTTAAAGTACTGCATTCTAAACCATCTACTCAAATATTAATAGACAGCATGATTTCTGCCCATTTAGAAACAGGAACTGGATAGAGTTACCCACACTTGCTTTTATTATTTTTATTTCCATTTAACTGATCATATGGAAAATCATCAGTGACAGTACATTTCTATGAATATACTTGCCATGGCACTAAACATTGTTCAAATATAGGATCATTGCTACAAGACTTAAAAACAATGGTTGAGACTGAGTTGTCATTCTCCAAAACTAATTTTTTTAGCAGTTGGTTTTCCTTGTGAATGAAAGTATTTAATTTATCAGCCATGGCTGTTAATAGCAATCCAGATATTAAACAGAGTGCACCACATGCCTTTGCTCCTCTCTGTTCTGAATCCCAAGACAGCTGACTAGGTACAGTATACCAACAAATGCTTGTGGGAGGGTCAGGCATTACATTACATTGCATTTCATTTTTTGATGGCAGAATGATATAATAAGTCTATGTTGTCTACCCTTTAAATGATGTCAACATTCTAATTACCCTCCTTTCCTATTTTACCCCCTCACCTCTTTTCCATTTGTCCCATTGCCTCTTGAATGCCACCATAAATTTCCTGTTGACCACTGATTGGGGTAGTCCATTGCATTTGGCCAAAACCCTTACCATGACTAAGTGCTTTCACAGATCCATGAAGAAGTTGTTCCCTACAATCTGCTGCTTGTGGCCTCCCTACTACTTTTGTTAAGGGCAATTTGTTCACATCACCCTAACATGATGTTGTGTACTTATATCATGTCCTCTTGTCTTCTCTGGTCTCAAGTGAGAAGAAGTTTAACATTTTTAGTCTCTGGTCATATATGCTCCCCTCCAGCCCATGTTCACTTCTTGTGACTTTCACCTGAGTTCCTTCCAGCAGCCTGGGATTTCTGCCCTTGTGTGGTCTCCAGAACTGCACATAGTATTTATTATGTGGCCTAAACAAGGTTTGGTTTTGCAGAAGCATTACCTCTATGCTGCTGAAGTCTGTCCTTTTGTGGACACTAACCCACAGTCTGGCTGCTGTTGCTACCAATTTATTCTGCTCCTACTTGTCTGTTACAGATGAAAGCGATACTTTCATATTGTTTTTCTGTTTTCCTGCCATCAGCTCTATTCCCTCAAGCTAATACTTTACATCAGGGTTGCTGTGGCCCAGCTGAATACTTTGCAATTCTCTGCATTGAACCTCAACTACCATCTTTCAGCCTACTTGGTCAACTTTTCATAATCCTCCATTCTTCGCTACTACCCATAACTTTGTGTTGTTAGCAAAGAAGTTAATCCTGTTTCCTATTTCCTAAGAAATGTCAGAAATGAATGCAGGAAAGAGCACTAAATCTAGGAATAACCTCTGTAGTATTCCAGTAGTGACACTTCCTTATTTCTCACATTGTCCCTTTCACCACACCTCTCTTTGTCCTACTGATTATCCATGTAGAAATCCAATTACTTAGTATTATCCTTGCCATGGTTCCCACGCTTTTCTTAGCAGGTCTTCTATTGTGGGACCAAGCCAAATGCTTTGCTGAAGTCCAAGTAGACCACATCTACAGGTAGACCCCATCTTATCTCTTGTCAAGTTCTGTTGCAACCTAGTCATAAACCTGGATTAGGTTTGTATGGCAACTTCTTCTAGTCATGCTAGATGTTGTCTTAAAAACTATTGGCCTATAAGAAAGCAACCATCCTTTCCTTCAGGATTATCTTCTTAACTTTCCCTGCCACTGTTGTTAAGTTAACTGGCCAGAGTTCCCCGATTGTTTCACTTCTATCTTATATAAGAATAACACAGTTCCTGAATTTCAAACCTGTCACTCTGACAGTCACCAATGATCTACTAAAAACCTTGTCAGTGGATCTGCTAGTATGGTGTCGAGATTACTGAGGATTATGGGAAGCAACCTGTGTAGTCCCTGTGCTTTATCCCCCCACAGGAAGCCCATTACCTGTCAAACTCCTTATCTATCCTGATGTAAGCCCACTAATCTCCCAACTCTATCCTACCTCCCTTCCAGCATGATACCTCGCTCATGCTTTCCTTTGTAGTAACCAAAGCAAAATATTCTTTGAATTCCTCTGTTTTTTCCCAGTCTTCCATGATTTTTCCCTGTCTATGCTTAGCCTGCCAAGTACGTTCTTCACTTTTCTCTGTCTGCTACATACTTAAGGTAATGTTTGTTCCCTATCTTGATTCCTTTGCTAGCTCTCTTTCAGACTTGCTGCCTTCAACTCTGTATTTGCCTTTCTGCTTGCATTTTTATACTCTCCTTCCTCCCCTACCCCACCAATAACCTTCCACCTTTTGTATGTACTGTGACAATGTGAGGTATTGCCAGCTATGCCAGAAGAAGCAGGGCAATAGATGAGCAACATGCCAGCATAGCTAGATGGAAATTTGTAAAGAATTACATAACATTTGTATATCAAACTGATTTGTACAGATGCTTGTGTTGAAAAAATATACCAACAATGGGTCTTGACTGTATTGTAACTGATTAAATGTATATGTTTTAACAGAGGATAGTGGAAGAGAAGAGATTAATCTCAGTCCAGCTAACTTTGAAAAATAGTAAGAAATCAAATTACCTAGTTTAGGCCATAAATATTGTATCCTACATTTCTGATTGTAGCCAGAGACAAAGTGTCTGGGAAAACAAGTACTAGGAAGCTTTCTGTATTGTCTCTAACAAGGAACTAATTGCTACTCTGGAAGAGTGGAAGTGTTTTATGGTTTTATGACTTCCATAAGCTGCAACAGATCTAACAAGGTGTGTGTGTGTGTGTGTGTGTGTGTGTGTGTGTGTGTGTGTGTATTATTGACATATATGTGCTAAATCCTGGCAGGTTCTAGCCAAGAGGGTAACATGGGAACCAGAAGTCAGATGACCAGGTGTATGTGATGTCATTCTGTAATCCAACACTAAAATGATATTTTAATACTAGATAACACTGAAGTCTCTGAGCACTTTGTTTATGGAACCCAACAAGGAAGGACCCCTGACCTACTTCATCTTGCCTTGCTCTAGTAAGTGAATCAGGGAATAGTAATTCTTTAGATCAGTCATGAAAATATAGTGAGATTAGTTAAGTACTGTTTTTCTCTGTGTGTGTGAATCTATTCATCTGTATTATTGTAATATTTCCTGTGACTGAAACTGTGATGTTTATTATAAACAGATATTCTGTATTTTCATGTTCTTTTATTATTTATTATTAAATATATTTAAACTTTTCATTGTGACTAGCCTTTTAGAGAATATTTTAAACTTTGAGAGGATTTATATCTATTTGGTGACTTTGTGGCCACTCCTGAAAGGCTTATTGCATTGACCAAACACTATAATTTGCATTAATATTAATTTATCTCAGTATAATTGGGTACCCTTGTAAGAGCCTTAGAGTAGCTGGCTTTGAAGTGACTGGTGACAGTGTAACTACATTATAGCCTGGGCAGAAGGGGGCATAGCTAGTAAATCTGTGCCCGCCTTTCCCAGGTGTGTGTGTGTGTGTGTGTGTGTGTGTGTGTGTGTGTGTGTGTATGAAAATCAAATCTCAAACAGTGTGTGTGTCAACTGTATGGAGCAGGGACATGAAGCATTGGTTTCACAGAGAGAGAGTGGAGGACTTGGCTTGGGCACTCTGCTGCGGACTCACCTTTATAGGTGTGCCAATGGGGAGTCTTACTGGGGATCTGGAGATAGAGAGAATACCAGCCCCTGGACTGAGTGTGTTCCCTGTGTGCTCTTAAGAGAAATTGTGCTTGATGCAAAGAGCTGCATCTGGAAATACTGGGTGTATCCATTTTTGTTTTAAGTGAATGTCCCTCTCCTGTGTCAGTGGTGAGGATTCAAATTCCTTGATTATTGGCTCAGAGTGGGGACATCACAAATTGGTGAGCAGTAGTGGGATATTAATTGAACTTCTGTAGCCTGTAGGTAGTTGTCACTGAAGGTGAGTGTACTCTCAAGCAACCACAAGGTAAACATGCAGAGTTTCATTTTCACAACAGTTTTTATTTAATTTTGTTACTTTAGTTTAGTCAAGGAAGGCAGACAAAGATGTCAGCAGAGGCTTAAGGCAAGCTAAGAACCAATTGGCCAAGGTGTGTGAAGCCAAAGAACTGGGTGCATGCCAACCTGACTAAAGAGGAAATGATTTCAGCCTTAGTCGCAGCTCAGACCAGCAACCAGGAGGATAACCAGTCTGGTGGTGGGTAAAAAATGTATTTTATGTGTGCGCTGCTTCTTTGCTGTGCTGGATCCAAAGTCTTCTTAAGACACACAGTCTTGCTGGCTGTTTACTGCTGAATCAGAGACACAGAGCTTTGCATGACTTCATCTGTAGTCTGTTTAAAGCACCAAGCCTTTCAAGTTGCACACTGATAAAGAAATATATTTTGCAGCTATTTCACTATAAGCATAGTTACAGATAACTTGTTTTTATAACAAACGACACATACTCTTTCTTTTAGTTTGTAGTATATATTTACAAAGTTTTCCTTCATTACAGATATGAATGATGACTTCTACATAATATGTCTCTCTCTCCCTCTCTCTATCATATAACTGAATTACTACAGTTGTTATGTAGAGTGCTAGTCATGCACATAGATATTGTTTTTTCCTCTTGGTATCTTTTTTGGCCTTCTGTGGGAAGTCATGTAATGTCTGTTTTTAGACTTTTCTATTGTCCTTTCAGCAGTTCTGCTGATGTGAAAATGCACAAATGCATGCAATCAGAATAACAGTATGAAAGGAAACATCTGTTCTGTTGCTATTGAGAAAACATAAGTGATTGCTGAGTTTATAAAAAGCATGTCTGTTAATAGATATTTGTTCTGCAAACATGAGAAAATCATATAATACTTACTATCCAATATTGCTTTGTTAGGCTTTTTCTGATGCCGTGAAGAGAAGCCTGTCTGTTATACATATAGTATGAATGCCCATTTTACATTGCTAAACTCTATACATATACATAAATTCAAGCAAACTTTGTATTCTATGCTTTATCTTTCAGCATATTTACAACAGAATTAATTTCAGCCTTATAATCTCTAACAAGGGCAGCCACGGTGGTGCAGTAGTTAGCGTTGCTGCCTCACAGCAAGAGGTTCTCTGGTTCAATTCTTGGCTGGGGTGCCTTCTGTGTGGAGTCTGCATGTCCTCCCTGTGGTCGTGTGAGTTTCCTCCGGGTACTCCAGTTTCCTCCCACATCCCAAAGACATACCGTAGGTGGATTGGATACTCTAAATTGGCCCTAGGTGTGAGTGTGTGCATGCCTTCTGTGGAAGGTTGGGCGCCGGGCTGGCAACTCGACACCGTAAAAACTCTACTGCCAATCATGAGCGGACAGGTGATCTGCTGTGATGACCCCTAACTGGGAAAAACCGAAAGAAGAAGATTCATAATCTCTAACAATTCCCTTTTTTTTAAACATAGTCAAAACACTTTATACTGATATGTATTTTTGATCACATTATATAGAAAACACATTAAGAAACAAAACCTTTAGTCTTCTTTTGATACAAGTCAAAATACAATTTTACATAGTTAATACAATTATATCAAGTATTACTACCAAAACTAAATGTATTTAACAACTTTTTCTTTTGCAGACCATTCTCTGAAAATATTTCAGCAGTTATGGGCTGTATGTGCTTTAATTTTATTTTTTAACTTGATTAATTTATTCTTTTGCAATTACAGAATTTAATTTATGACTTAAAACTGTTCCATTAACTCTTTGTAACTGCTGAATTAACTATAAGAGACAAGAACTATGTGCTACTGCAAGCATTTATACATTGCTGAAAATATACAGTTTCAATGTCATTTTAACCATCACATTTCTAAACTGCCCATACACTTTAGTTGACAGTGAAGTATACACTGAAGAATGTTATTTACATATTAGTCCATTAGCTGTATGAATACAATATTTTAATATAATTTTTTTAACTGGGATAACCAATACTGATACAGATAAAATGATGGTCCAGAAACCAGTAATGAGACTCCAACTTAAAACCAGTGATAATATTACAACTTGACAAATTACTTTTGAACATATTCCAGTGTATCCTGTATAGTATGTATTTATACAGACTGTTTGTTATTCATGCATTTCAATCTAGTAAGTATCCTGGACCCATTTTTTTTCTCTGCACATATTCATTGCTAGACATTAATTTCATTTGTACTGAATTCTTCTACATTTGTACATACAACGACTATCATTTGTACTGAATTATTCTGCAATTGTACATACAAAGACTTTAAAGTACATTTAGTCTTGGTTATCTTTCGGCTGTTCCTGGTTAGGGGTCGCCACAGCAGAACTCCGGTCCGCTAATGATTGGCAGCAGATTTTTATGTACCGAGTTTCCAGTCCTGACGTACAACCTTCAACGAAGGTACATCCATTCACGCATATCTCCACACAGAAGACGCTTTAGCTGAGAATCGAACGGGACAACGTCTTGCTGTGAGGCGACAATGCTACTGCAGCACCATCATTGCATAAAGTACATTTAGTCTAATCTTACAAATTTAATAACATTAATATTAAGCAAAATCTTGGAAAATTTTTATGTCTCTTTAGAAATATCTAGTGGAACTGGCACTAAAGGCATACGTCCTGTTATTTTAAACTACATACTCAGCAATTAAGAACATTCATGCTTTTTTTATACCAACATTGTTTTGCCAAAAACATATCAAAAATAGTGACCAGTCTTGCTATTAGAAACATTCATGCATTTTGCATATTTTTATTCTCTCTTGTATAGCTTTAATAAAGCAATTTTAAACCAATCTCTTGTATAGCCTTGCAGTTTAACATGTTGCAAATACAATTTAATACTAAACAATACAATAATAACTAGCATAAAATATCTTGGACTTTCAGATTTAATATGTTTACCAGTGTTTCTTATGCACTAATACCTGTTTTTTCCTTCCCCTAAAAGAGTATTGTCAAGAAGGAATGAAATATTATTTTTTCCTGTAGCTCTATTTCTGACTTTGTGCAGTACTGCTTATACAGTCAGTGTAAAACTGAGAGAGTGCCCCTCCCCTTGTAGTATACTGCAGCATTGTTTATTTGCTTTATACTGTGTGACTAGAATGTATACCAGCCCAATACTTTGGTTATACATTTACTTTATTAGGTTACTAACAAACTATGGATTTTTATCTGATTTGATATTTTTTATAAATCTTTTGCTGTTTACTACTACTACTACTAGGTATTTATACTTTTCTGCATAATTGATTTGAATTGTATGTATATTATGGCCCATTTGCAGGCTATACTTGATGTAACTAAGTTTTTTACTTTTAACATGTACTTGCAAACAGATTATCAGTGACATTTATGCACAATTGTGACATTTTATTACAATTACCAAATAGTGTTGCCTGTAAACATTTTAACAATTATGTTTTAATAACAATAATGCTTTAGAAAAACTCAGGCTACTTGTTTGGCAATCAGTCTTGTTGTTTATCTTATATTTCCAACATTTCCTGTAACTATTCATCTAGTCTAGGAAGGTCTGATACACTTGCATTTTAATTAACCCTTTTAGCATTTTTTTAATCATCTATTAATACACTTGTGGTATTTTTTTATTTATTTAACTGCCCTACCATTAATTTTACAAAAACTGTTTGACTAATACCATTTGTGATTTTATTTATTTTTAAAATTCAGAACTTTAACTGTTTGGTATGGTGTTACTATACAATTATAAAAAATTGTAAAAAACAAAATAGATATTAGTTTAACTAACACATGTTTATATTTACATTATTTATATTTGCTGTTGTCTGCCTGTTATTCTTGTGCATTGCAACAGATGTGTTTTAGATGAAAAGAAAATACATGCATGTCAGTCTCATGACTTTAAATCCTTATTTAAGCATGTCAGTCTTGTGACTTTACATCTTTACTCTTAACTATTTTTATTTGATTTTTATACACTAGAACTGTTTTGTGTACCTTTTGACTATGCTATGAGAATGGCAGTCATTTGTTTTACTTTACTGTAGTACTGATAAATGTATTGCTTTAAACATTTGAGAATGATTTGTCCAGACATCAGATCATACCATCCTACCATGTATATTTAACCATTTTCAAAACACATATTATAAAATATATCTCTTTTGCACAGATTAGCTGTGTATGCAGGAAGTCAGTCTCTATCAGTTCAGCTAATTTATTTTCTTTATCCTGTAACTGCTGTTGAAGAGTTTCCCGTAATGTTGCATGGTCTTTCTGATATTTTTCAGTAAACTGTTCTGCTGAATCTAAAACTCCTATGCACTTGTGAAAAGATGTATGTATACCTTGTCTAAGCTTCCTGAACTCATTGTGTCTGTCTTTTAGAAGTTTATTACATTCTTTTGTAACAAAATGTACTAGAGGTTCTATCAGTAACTGATTTGACTGTTGTTGCAACTCTGAAATAAACCTTTTACATCTGGTGACAGAACATAACTGTCCAACATCTGAATATAATGTCAACATATTAACTTTTCTTGGTTCTTTACCATTAACATGTTTGTCTGTACAGTCCAACATTTGAATAGTGGCAAGCACTGTATTTTTATGACATTGTACACACAATAAACATTTTTTATACCATACATGATTTTGTTTCAGATACCAGTTAAATATTGTAATCCATTTGCATAATGCCTTACTATTAACTTGCCCTAATAAGGTTTTACATTTGCTAATATGCTGTATATACATTTCATTCTGTTATTATTATTATTATTATTACTACCTTTATGGCATTCATACTGTATGTAACACAGAAAAATGTTCTTACCAGTCAACAGAGAGGCAGATGGCCAGGCTGCTTTATTGTAGATGGTTGAAAAGTCTCTGTAGTCACTTGTGAAGTTGGTACAGTAAAACTGGCAGTTTCAGTCTTACAATTTGTATTGTACATTTTTTGGAGAATTTATGGCACTGCTCACCTTCCTGCACTGAAGTCTCACTCCGGATTTAGACCTCTAATAAACTGTATTATTGCTGCAAACTCTAGAAAACTGTAGATATCTGAAGTACTTCACATAAACGTTAGTTACTGTGCTTTTACAGGAGTGACCTTATACAAAGCATTAGCCACTCACTCCCCCTGTTTTTGGATACAGGCTAGGAACGTTCATTAGGGTCATGTGGAGATTTGCAGCCCTCAGAAACAGGACAGTTCACCTTTTCCTCAGAGGACTTAAAAATATGTCTGGAGTTAAAGAGACTTGAGATCAAGGCCAAACATTTGGAATTAGAATCAGCAGAGAAACTGCAGCATTTGGAGGCTGAAGAAAGGGAGAAACAGATGGAATTAGAATCAGCAGAGAGACTGCAGTATTTGGAGGCTGAAGAAAATGACAAACTGTGGCATTTGGAGGCTGAAGAAAATAAGAAGCAGTGCCAACATGAGAGGGAGATGCTGAGTCTTTGCCACCGTCATGGAGGTAAAGGGAATAACTGAACCCCATAAGGTCTGATGAAGCACTAGTATTTGGTGTGAAAGCACTTGCCTTATTAAACATTTAAACTTTTTATGCTTTCAGCCATGTTTCTGTGCCTTGTTTTCTTCTGTTACATTTAGTAATGACCCCACCATCTTCACTATCAGGTGAAGTACTGAGAGAAGCTGTCAATGACAGAAGGACCACCCCTAGGGTTTTTAAAGGAAAAAGTAATCTACTTCAGGACCCTACAGAATCTGCCTGGTCTAGAGTCCAGCTCTAAGAACAATAACTTACAGATATATTCTAAAAATTGAATGACAGGAGAAACTGCTTCAGTTTCATACTTCATCAGTGTGGCAAACTTGTTTTGGTGAAGATTATCCATTATTATCTCATTTGTAATGATCTTCATCAGTTGAAGAGTCTCACCGAAGCAAACATCTTCTGGGGAACAGCCTGAAATAAATGGACTGCTTGTCTGTAGAATCAGTAACTAGGAGAGATGGATAGGAAGTCTGGCCACTATATGCTGTTTTTTTTATCTTCCACAAAATTACTTTAATGGGGCCAAGTCCCATTACATTTTTGAAATCACAAAAAGGGCTCAGGTAAACACAGAATAGACTAATAGAGTTTAATCAATAAGTTAAAATGATAAGAGTTAGAGGGTCTATAACATATGAGCGAATCGCACAAATTGTGAAAGCTCATAATATCGAATGTACCGGACCTCACAGTGCTTTTTCTGAGATTGCGGTACAGTGAAGAATGGAATATTTGTCCTTTCCTCACTGTAGTGTGATCTCGGAGTTGGGATACATATTTAGCGGGAGGTGTGGGGGGCACAGGCCCCCACAATAGGAAGTTCGAGGTCCAGTACTTTTGATATTATGAGTGTTCGTAATTTGTGCGATTTTCTCATATGATATAGACCTGAGTTAGATTCTTTCTCCATTCAAACAACAAAAGACAGTGAAAGAATAAATGGATAAATAATATAAAACACACAATTCTTATCTAAAAGAAACATTGGTTAAATCTCTCTCCTGTGCTATTTTGATTTAAGCACAGGTTAATGCCTCATTAAATCCTGGAAATTTATCTGCATGTAGCAGAGTAATCCATCTATACTCTATACTCTATATTTCCAGTCTCAGTAACAATGTCACCCCCCCAAAAAAAATACTCAAACATTTTGCATACTGTAAATATAGAGTGATGTTTTTCCTCATTTTTTATAATATGCTTGTACAGTGAATTTGTTTGCACACATCCTCTAATATCTGATAAATGATTACAGGTATAATCTTGCATTTTGTCTTTCCAACATAATAAGCACAACATGCTTCATAGATGGTAAGATAAACCACATTATTTGTATTACAACCAGCAAAAGTCTTTAAATATTTTCTATTAGTGATAGGATTTTAAAAAAATTTCCTATGTACACATACTTAAAAAATGAACAGTTAAAACACGGTACCTTTCCTTCCCTCTTACTACACTTAACATTAGGCACATATGTTTATTGTTCTTAAAGCTTCTGTTTTAAATTATATGATCTTTCATAACTAAAATGTGGTTGTTCCATAATTAAGTTATTAACCTTGAAAACGTCTAGCTCATTTAGAATGTGCTAATATTTTTTAAAATAATTTCCTGTACTTTAGATATATGCTTATTGTAACTAAACATAAACGTAACCAGCCTTTATTCCCAACATATACCTGGTCTCTATTTCTTTCTGAAAACATGGTTTGGCTCTACCAGAACATTCTATCATGATCTGCTGTTGTTGCTGAGCCATCTCTTCTATCCTGTAACCCCTATTTTCAAATTCTGTCATCAACTTTATCACACGCTTCTCTAAATTGTTATCCTTTGTATGTAATCGCTTTGTCTGCTGCCTTTATCTCTTAGAAATATTAGAAAACATAAATGGGGGTGCATACCAGTTCTGTGTAAAAATGATTTCTCCTTGTGTCCTTTTCATGTAATGTTATACTTACTTCACCATCAGTCATTTCTTTTAATTGTATATCCAAAAATTAATCTGTACAAATGGATATGATTTTTAAAACTTAAAAAATGAACAGTATGAGTAACATATTTAATAAATATTCCAGTTCTTCTACATTCCCATCCCATATCATAAAAATGTCATACAATAACTTCTTACAAAATATATTTTTTCTCTGTATTCATTACTAGTGGAAAATATCAAATCATCTTTCCATGTTGTCATAAATATGTTGGCATAACTGTTAGCCCTAGAGGTACCCATTACTATATATATATATATGAATTCAGAAATATCACAAATGGAGTTTATCATTAAATTAGTTTGATGATGCACCCTTACACAAATAGTTCCTAACAGAATTAACACCAAAATTATCAGTATAGGAGTGAACAGTGGCAGACATATATTGTTCAACTTTGAGCTCATTGGACCAGCTACACAAATATTTTAAGAATTTGGTACTTTCTTTTTTATAACTCCCAAATTCTCCAATACACCTTTCAGCTTGTTCAGCTAATATTTACATAAGGGCTCTGTTATCCATCTCCTTGCTAAGACAATGGGTCTTACGGAGGGGTTTACTAATGTTTTTCACTTTTTGTGATTTTGTAATTTTCACACCAGGCTCAATATTTGCCTGCTGGAGCTTTTCTTTTTTGAAACCCCAGCTTAATGAATGCTACTGAAGCTAGAGTTTCCTGTTACTAAATGATTACTTTTTATTAAATGACTCAGACTGGCAATATAGTGAAAACTATTACAAAAAAATCATTTATATATATGCAAGACCAATATTTTATCACTCCCTAACTCAACAGGCTTGAGAATGATTGAAAACATTAGTAAAGCACATTTGATCAACTGTTATCTCTGGGTGGATAAAAAACTGAGAAAATGCATTATAAATTCTTTTATAGCTAGACTCAGTCTAATTTTTGGGACCCACTTATTTGTATCATGTCTGTAGTAATACCCCACTGCTGAAATACCAGGTCAAGGGACTGATACACATATGTGCTGAATCCCAGCTATTTAATGTTTTCTACAACGATTATTATGAAGAACACATATGCCATTGTTGTCTTTCGGCCACTAACCAGGGTTAGGGGTCACCACAGCGGAACTCCGGTCCGCTAATGATTGGCAGTAAATTTTGATGAACGCCGAGGTACCAGCTCGATGTTCAACCTTCAACAAAGGCATGCCCATTTACCCATGTCTTTCGAATGCCCACCCAACCGTGGGGAGGACATGCAGACTCCACACAGAAGGCACTCCTCGCACTCCAGCCGAGAATCGAATGGGAGAACCTCTTGCTGTGAGGCAACAACGCTACCGCTGCACGAACACATATGCATTAAATCATTATTCCGTACCCAATCTGCATACATAATATTAGTTATGCAGACAATATATTGCTGTTTGTTAAAAGAAAAAAAATAAACTGAGCGAGCTTCTTCATACAGTTGGCTATTTTCAAAAGTCTTTAGGTTAAAATTTAAGGCATAAAAGCAGCTCTCTTTTTCACTTAATGGCTGCAGCTTCAAACATGCTACAGTTAGCAGCTTATGTAGAGAACAATTTAAATATTTGGGCATCATAATTTCTGCTGGTTGAAACCACATTATCCTGAAAAATGATGATTCTTTACTACTGCGTCTAAAATGGAATTTTAGGTGATGGTTTAGATTATGTCTATCAGCACTGAATAAAAGTATAAGACTCATGGTAATTCCTCACATTTTATATCTTTCACAGAGTATCACTTTTATTCCTCATCAGATTTATTTAAGTTACAACAGATACTTGTTAATTTCTTAACAGCCAATTAGGCACTAGTGATTAGCCTGACTAAATGCAAGTGACCAACCAGACAGAATTTAATTTTTGTCCATGACATAAATCAGTGCAGTTGGGATCAACATTAAAAGCTGTGATGATCTGTGATGATAAACATGCAATGTGTCTGTGAAACATCAACCATTAAAATTGCTGTAGAGTTTCAAGATTTTTTCAAGGGGTTACATCCCCCTCCACCATCCAATATGGGTAACAGCACCCCTCATTCCTGCTACTTGTATATACTAAATTTGAGATCACTGTATCTTGGGGAGAAGGAGATTTCTCTGAGGTACTGCCATCCCAACCTTAGTATACGAATGACAGTAATCGCACTTTTTTGATCTCACTTTAGAGTGCCAATTGCAAGTGCAACAGATTTCCACCTGACACTTCTTAATCTGTCCAGTTTGAAGTGAATCTTCACTGATTTATTGCAATGACCATCATCAGGACGCAACAGCAAATATTTCATGTTCTCTCCTGAGTCTGCTTGAAACATATATCTTTTGCAAACAGATTCCTGCTAATAGATTGATGTAATTTTTGTTAGTTTCAGTTCACTGAAACAAACCTGCTGAAACACTCAACTAAGTTCATCTTTGCTGGCGATCAAGCCCTCCCTGTACCCCCACATCCACACACCTACTCCATGTTTGAACAACAATGCTCTAAACAGCAATCTCCTCTAACACTGAAAGTAGCTTTCAGCAAGTTTGCTTCATGAAATTGGCAGTTGTTGAAAGAGTGCTTCACCCACTGACATGCTCCCTTTAAACTTCCTCTTTGAGAACTGTCAAATGAAGTTTGCAGGCATCTGCAAATATCTTGGCCTCTCCATTACTTCAACATCTGCTTGGTCTTGGAAATTGTTTATTAAGTGGGCAAACAGGTACACACACACACTTACACACACACACACACACACACACACACACACACACACACACACACACACACACACACACACACACACACACAATTTCAACTGTACATATCTTCATTATCAATTACATCCTATGGGGAAATCCCTTTAATAAAATTGGGGATACAGGTTAAATTTGTGTTATTGTATACCCATTATTTTTACTGGTGGATAGTCAGGACAAACATTCTGACTCTTTTAGGCTGTCAACCTCCAGATTAACCAGTATCAGCAGTATTTACAGCTAATGGGTAAGGAACATTGCTAGCCACTTGTAAGCTAAGGGAGTTCAGTGACAATTGTTGGTGTTATGCATGATTTTCTGTCTGCTCAGTTTCATGGATTATATAGCTTATGAAAACAAATTAATAAGTCTAATCCTCCAAGGAACTGTGCACACTGGTATAGTCAGCTGTACAAATATCTCTTGACCCCTGACTGCTGTTTACACAGTCAAATTCCTTTCCAAATTGTCTTGCTCCTTCTGAGAGGCTCAGCGCTATGTAGAAGGACTAATACACAGTGTGGGAGCTCTGGTATTCCCTGGTCAGGCATATTGTAGTTTTTGTGCACATGTCCTAAACCTGAAACATTTTCAGTGCTAGGTTTGGGGCCTCATTCTTTATAAAAAAATCTCTCAAATACCATAGTGAAACTTGGTTAATGATAGCAATAACAGAGGCCCATCTATGTTTTTGCCTAAGTAGTTCAAGAACTCCCTAGCATACAATACTGGATCGAAAAGTTTTTTTTTTTCCTGGTTCCCTCACTGACCAACCTGTCTCTTTTAGTCACTGAGTGAAACCATTTATTCCCCAGCAGGAGAGGACTGTGGCTCATTCATTTCACCAGGAGTGGAAGCTGTCATCTGCACATTTGGGGACTGGATTTTTGTGTGCTAAGCCATACAGTGCCATGTGCATGCCCACAGTATCCAATTAATTAGGCAAACAGTGAACATCCATGATGTATGTTAAGTCCTCTGTGTGATACAATCAGTGGTCCTGCTCCCCTTACAGACATCACTCCCATGCAGTCCTTGGTCTTCCTCAGGCATTTAGCTATGTGCCTGGGCACATTCTCCCACCCCTTCCTCTGGAGTGTAGCAAACAGGGTGACACCTTATTTCTCCTCTCTTCCCCTACACCAGCATCAACAAGCATCCAAGCCCCTAAATGAACTCCATTCTCTTGGATTGTTTTCAGGACTTTATCCCTTTAAGCCAGTTAAGTCGGCTACTGGATCCAAAAGTTGATGCACCAAATGATATTAGTTTTAGAGAAATAATAACAGTTAAATAGGCTGGAATAACTTTTTTTATTTTTTTCACTTGTGACACAGAACAATGAGTGAAAATATTCCAGCACTAAGAGTGTTATATTCATATCAGATTACTTTTTACAGAAAAAATGTAGGCCTCTGAAAGCCTTATAATTTATAGTGTATATACTATTCTTTTCACTAGTTTATCTTTGTCATATAACCCTTTTGATTTTTCATTTAATGGTACCACTTGTTTATTATATACAGTCACTTGTCTTAGTACT
This sequence comes from Protopterus annectens, assembly GCF_019279795.1. Lineage (NCBI taxonomy): Eukaryota > Metazoa > Chordata > Ceratodontiformes > Protopteridae > Protopterus > Protopterus annectens. The sequence goes on from NC_056747.1 coordinate 699,389,492, forward strand.
GCTCGTATCCACACAAAATTTATTTGTGTTGTTTTTTTCTTTTCTGCTGTGAATCTTTCTGTGTTTCATATATTGCAAATTAATAAATGCTTGGTAATGAAAATAAGTATAGGAGATGACGAGTTATATCACATTTAGAGGCAAGTTTTAGCTCTGAAATATAGATAAGGGGATATTGCAGTGGTAGGTAGTTGGAAAAGTAACAAGAATTCAAAAAATCAAATTTCAATAAATAGGAAAATGTAGGATGCATGCCAATAACTGATAGGCTTCAGAAAGCAAATGAAGCTAATGATATAGATGCCTAGCAATGGGAAGTAATTAACCAAATGGACGTAACATAAACTAGTATATAATGGGGGGACTAGATAAGGTATAATGGGCAAGTGACTGCCTAATAATTACTTTGCAAGTGATTACTCAGGATGATCCCTGGTAATCTGACTTAGAAGGTGAATCCCTAGAGGTTAGGTTACGAAAGAACATGGAAAATGGCTCTTAACGAACCATTACTGACAACCATCTGACCTTTATTACATATAGCCTATGAACGTTTTAAATTTTTAAACATCAAAACAGGTAACAAAACTACAGGGCTGACACTGTAAGATCCAGATACATAACCTTTCATCTTAAATTAAAGCATAGATCTGATACATATGAGCTTTTGTTTAATACATAACTTTTTATTGTTTGTTTTAGAAAAAGTGAAAGATATATATTAACACCTGGCAGTGACTTCTGAGTGTTCCTTGAAAGTTCCTGAAGAGTTCCTCAAATTCGTGTCTATCAGCATGTCAGCAATATGTAAAAGAACATACAAACACCACTCTGACATTTAAAAGAGAAAATACATATTTTTATTAACAGACAATTGCACTGCAAACATCTTTCATAAAAGCAAGTAGTCCATCTACACTGAAAATGTGGATTACAGGAAGTTCAGCTGCTATTTAAAGAGTGAACACTACTTACTAATAAACTCTTGATCTTTTTATGATGAAATTTAAGGCTGGACTTAGGCCTTATCTTATCTACCTTTTGTAAGATTACAGCACAGTACCACTACATTTTAATTGGATGGTTGTTACACTTTTCCTAGGAATCTGTATAATTGCATATATTTCATAACAAATTTCTGACTGTTTAAACAAGACTGGTTCTGTCTGTATTTTTTCTAGAACAATTTTTGTCCTTAATGGTTTGGGCAGTCTGTTATCAAGCTTCTCACATTTTATTTTAATGATATATTTTATCTTTCTTTTTGGATGACAATGTTCTAATAAATTCTCTGATAGTATAAAGAAATGGTTGTCACAATAGCAAGAATCTTTTTAACATTGTTCATGATATTATGGTGTGCTGGCAAATAATTAAATAACATTAAAACTTGTTAAAGTATAGCTGCAGTGAAAAGCATGATACCGAGTAACTGATAATTTTAGAAGTAAACTCTGAAAGCTCAAATACTGTTAGTCAATTAATGTGTATCTTAAAATTACAGAATGCATGTCTAAGTATGGGTAACCTACTGGTGGATGGAGATTACATTTTTGATCATTATTTGCCCGAAATTCAACCCACTAATTATTGGAGCTCCTCCACAGGAAATCACAGCTGGCAAATTGTGCCAACAGTGATGCCATTTTGGGGAGTATTTTGCCACTTCTTCTAGTTGGTGTAACTATGGAACTGGTATATGTAAGTTTGAGGGGGTGGGGGACTTGTCCCCACATCAATATGCAGGGGGCGTGCCACCTGCAAAAACACTTAAAAGTGTTTTCACATCCATTTTATTAGGGGAAATGCAGTTCAGGGATTCTGATCCTCAGTGAGCTGGACATTGTCCACTCATAGTAGAAGTGTCTAAGCACGTAGTGCACCAGTGTTTTTCTGAGGCATACTGGAATTGCTTTCTAAAACAACGACAAACGCAACATATAAAACACAATTTAAAAAGAAAATGACCATAAACTTCCAGTACTTAATAGTTTTGTAGTACTTAAGTTTTAATTGAAATATTTAATATTGCTATAGTGAAGATGTTGCTTCCCAAAACTGTATTTTTGCAACACAGATATAAATTATAGTATTAAGTTTTACAGGTTGCTTAATTATATATTTTTATAAAGAGAAGAGGTGATTATACATTTAGATGCATATAAACTGAACACATGGGTGCAGCATTGATTTAACTTTATAACCATATTTCACTGTTCCTCCTTTGTGTCGTGTCTTTTTTAAGAACTATAGCAAGGCTATGATGAGACAAAATCATGCAAAAGAAAACTAATGTTCAATATATTGTGTAATATGCTATTTAAAGAAAATAAAATAGCTGTAGTAACATAACATAACATATGCAGTTTTCTTTCAATTTTAAGACATTAGTTTTATTAGGGCATTAGTAATTTTCTTACTAACAGTAAAATAAAATGCAAAGTTTCATATTTGTTAAGCAACCGTTTTGACCTCTTGCATTTTAGGAAACATTTTCTCCATGACACAACAAATGTGTCTTTTCATTTTTTACTATGTCTTTGTAAGATGATACTAATAAGTGTGGGACTCAAACCAAGGTTTTGATCTTGAGTTTTTCCCCTCTACATTTGAAAAAGAAGTATGCTATAAATTGCTTCCTTACATTTTTCACAGTTTTATTAAATATATCTAAACACAAATAGATATTACTTGAAGTCAACAGAACATTATTTATGGGAAAGATAAAGTTAAGAGAAAAGTTTTGGTTTATTTTTGGTCAAAACATGAGGAGAGCAGGACTATGAGAATATGCTGGATAGTTTTTCACTGATGGAGATTCTGGAGTCGTTATACTGTACTAGCTGCATACATTGTACAGTGTAAGTGCAAACATAACATATATAGTGCAGTATATAATAATCAGGTTATTAACCTTGGTGCTTATAATAATCTCTTGACTTTACAGACTATATAATGGATTCTAAAAAATATAAAAACACTCAAGACAGGATGGTGCTTTTCTTATATCAACTGAGTATATCAATGTTAATTTTTCCAAGTAGAACTAAAATGAACTTGCAAATGTAAACATATAAAAAAAATACGATTCATAGAAATGATATGATGAAGTGCTCTGTGATCTCAACATGCAGCTAAAATACAGAGGCGTCAAATAGAGCAAGACTAACACCCTGAAATGTGACAAGATATAGTACATTTGAAAGACAGTATTTGTCTTTTAGTAAGGTAAAAGCATCAAAGGTTGGTGTGACGAAATGAGGTACTGCCATCCCAGCACAGGTAGCTGTAATTTTGTAAATAATTATATTTCATTTGTGACTACCAAACAGATTTATACAAGATGCTGGTGTTACAAATGTATTAGACCTGTATATCATGTGTATATCAAACTGAGTTATACAGATGTTTCTATTGAAAAGGTATTTGTGAAGTACTTGTGTTTGAAATGTGCCCACAGTGTGCCCTACTGGAGAGAACAGAAATGCACATGTACTATTGTAACTGTTTAAATGTATATACATGAGGAAACTGGAAATCAGGAGGTTAACCTCAGTACAGCAAACTTTAAAATATATCTGAAATTAAATCACATTGTAGGCTAGGCCATACATATGCTATCTCACAGGTTTCAATGCAGCCAGAGACACAATGTCTGTACTAGGAAGCTTTCTGTATTGTCTCTGGGGTGGACTAATTGCCACTCAGGAAGAGTGGAAGTGTTTAATTGTTTTATGACCTTCAGAAGCTCAACAGATCTGTGCAAAGCTCTTGTGTGTGTATTTTTTACATGTAAGTGTTAAAACTGTGGGAAACAGAGTCAGATGACCAGATGTATGTGATGTCATTCTGTATAGAAATAATGTTTTAATATTAGAGGAGACTGATGTCTCAGGAACATTATGTATTCTGTCTTGGGCCTGACAACAAGAAGGACCATTCACCACATCATCTGCTTTGCTCTCTTAAGTAAGTTATTAGGGTATAGTAACTCTCTTAGATACAGTCAGAAGTATAGTAAAGCTTAGTTTGGATATTATTTTTCTTTATTTGCTGAGCCTGTCCTGCAATGTTATTTTAAATATTTGCTGTGGTTTTGAACTCTGATGTCACTGTGAATGTATATTTAGTATTGGCTTGTTCTTTTACTATTTATTATTAAATATATTTAAACCTTCCATTGTGGCTGATCTTTGTAGAGATATTTAAGTTCTGAGCGTACTTGCATATTTATTTGGTGACACTGTGTGGGCCACTCCTAATAACCTTGCCCTTGGTCAAACTACCATTTGCATTAGTATTAATATTACACAGTAAAATTGGACACCCTTTGTTAAGGGCCTTAAAGTAGCTGGTAAGGGGTTCTGGTGGCAGTGGTAACTGCCTTATAGTCTGGGCAGAAGGGGGCATAGCTAGTAGACCTGTGCCAGCCTTTCCCAGGTGTGTATGTGTGTGTAAAACAAATCTCCAAGAGTGTGTGTGTCAGTTACTTGGGCAGGGACAGGAATCACTTGCTGGATAGAGAGAGTGTTGGAGGACTTGACTTGGAACCCTGGCTAAGGACTCAGTGCTATAGCTGTGCCAGTGGGGAGTCTTATTGGAGATCTGGAAAAAGATGGAGAACCCAGCCCCAGACTGACTGGCCTCTGTGTTCTCTTAAGGGAAATCACACTTGATGCAGAGAGCTACATGTGGAAATACTGTGTGTATACCTGTTATCCTCCCAGTGAACATTCCCTACAGGTGCCAGTGGTGAGGATTGAGGCTCCTTGATTACTGGTCCAATGGTGGGTCATCACAGTTGGTAGCAAGCAAGCATATGATTTACTTGTAAAGATCTCTGATGACTTTATGTTATTTTATATGATTTTTAAATTCCCTCTTTGTTTCTTGAATTTATTTGTAGAAACATAGGAGATTATTTGGGATTTGCTTTTACTTTACACTACTGTCTTGGGTTTGTTTGTATCTACAGGACCCTAAAGGAAAGCTGGTCCTTGCAATGGAACAGGAAATCAGACGTCTGAAAACAGAAAATGTGTTTCTCCGGCAACAGCTCTCACTGCCTCCTATTGATAAACAGAACTGTGAAAGTGAAAGTAAGCTGAAAAAATCTGCTTACAGTGAGTTCTTCATTTAATTACATTAAGCTATTAAGTAAAATAGCAACTTTAAAGTATTATGTGACATGGAGTGCTATTCTGTTGCATAATTATGTTAAGCAATGAATTCATACCTAACAGAGAATTCTTCCCCAGAACTCAAAAATGGTGTTTTATCTATCCTTTTGCCCTGTAAAGAAATGCTAATACATGCATTCCATTTATAATATTATTAGTTTAGTGTCAGAATGACTGCTTACCTTCATTGGGTCCAGTTGGGTTTTCTCCCAGTACTCTGCTTTCCTTTACCTCTCAAAAATATGTAATATGTTGATTGACAGTCTCAAAGCTGCTGATAGGTGTGTGCATACTGTACGAGTGAGTGTGCATGTTTTTTCTTTGATAGACCAGTGCTCTGTTCAGAATGAGCTTCAAAATCTTTTGCCCTCTGGTTGATGAGAGCAGCCCTTTAAAAAATAAAGTAGGTTATGAGGCAATGAATGAATGTATGGATTACTACATTTTTAAATGTTGATATCTGAGTGATGATACAACATATTTTTGGTGCCAAAGTTTCTCTGAGATAAAGCAGTACACCTCTGTCAGGGGGGCAGGACATCCACCTATACCACTTGTGGCCTAGGACTGACTGGTGATCTGGAAAACTGGAATTATGGCTGAGGGTAGATTTCAGTTGCTGAACACCAGCATTCCTCTCTTGTGGGGGGGCTTTTACCATTATAGTGCTACTTGGTGAGATTAGATTTGAAAGATGCAGCAGAGTCCTTGCAGAACATGCACAGGAGTGTGAATACACATATATTGAGTCATTGCACTACATGCACAGGAGTGTTGGGCCATTGCACTGCATGCATAGGAGTGTGAATACACATCTGCTGAGTCATTGCATTGCACTCACAGGAGTGTGAATACACATATGTTGAGTCATTGTACATTGATCTCCAAGGGCAGTAGACTCATTGGAAAAGAAAAGCACCTGAGCTGCAGTAAAACAGGTCTAACTGTAGTCAACCACCCCCCCATTGTGATGGATGACCCAAAGGGATGACCCACCCAGCAATGGGAGATGTATTGGTATCAAGCCAATGAAAAATGAAAACAGGAGGAGAAATGAGATACATGACATTTTGGTAAAGGTCCCAAATATTAGTGGCAGAGTCATACCTCTCAACTGTAGAGATTTTTGCAGAATGTCTAGATTTTTGTCTCATATTTTTGAGCTGTTACTCATAAAATTGGGGTTTCTGGGAAATCATTGCCAAATCTTTGAGGACTTAAGTCAGAAAATAATGACAGACATTTGAGATTCAGACTTCATAGCCTCAGAACATTCATGTGAGTGCAAAACCTGTTATTCTATCAACTTTCTAAGTTTGTAAGAGCACTATTTAAAAACTGTCTCTATTTTTTGCGACTTTGTCCCCTCATTATTTATGACTTTGTCCAGTTTTCTTGCTCTAAGAGGTTCAGAGCTATGGACAAAGTTGCATCAAAAAAAAAAAAGCTGCACGTGAGTATAACAGTAAACACTAAAAGTCTGAAAAATCAGTATAGCCACCCCATTTTTTTGCTGATGCTACACTGTAAAATATATTTAACCCTCTTCAATACTTGAGGACTTTATACTCATTCTTTTTCTTAATTTTAGTCTCCTGTAGTAAAAAGATGTGTGCATTCATTTAGGAAATCATATTCCAGATTAAATTTTCTTTAAACCTGAGCTGATAGACTTCAGTCCTGAATGGACTAACAAGGCAGGAGCGAGAGCAAAGGATGTGTTTTCTATTTCCACAGGGTTGTCCCTGCCCCCCCCACACACTATAGGCTGCCATCAGTAAACCAGTCATTTAAATAACCAGATTTTGTTTAAAGAAGCTTCCGTCGTTTACATCTGCCAGGGTACTAACTAAACACTCCCCCTCATAATGTGGTATGATACATTAGGCAACACACATATGACTGGTTTCCCTCCTGTATTTACCACCCTGCCTCTTAATCTCATAGCAATACCCACAATTACCAGCACTGAAGATTATACCCTTACACATCTTGTAACTGAATGTGAATATAACAATGTAAAAAAGGGGAAGAAGGGTTAGCATATGATTCCAGTACTTCTGATGTGTATCAAAACCCCTCAAACTGCATAGATGTAGGTCACCAAAACTCACATCCCTGTACAGTGCCTGTCATGAGCAACAAACGCTATGTTAAACTCATTCTACAAAAAATATCACAAATAACTATAATGCAATTAATTCAATAACTTTACCTTGTAGGTCATATTAACTGTAGTACCTGTAGATATGTTGTTCCCCAGTCCAACAGAGCTCGTCTAAGCATTCTCCCAACACTCTTCTCTTATGGTAAAGAAAGTTGTCAACCTTATCCCATAGTAAGATAAGGTGTAGAAATTGTTGATGCTATTTCTTCACGAAAAAATGTATGAATCTCAATTGGAGTTGCACCCAGTCTAGGAGCTTTGTTATCAGGAATGGAAACAATGACATCTTTAATTGAATAGATTGAAAAAGTTCAAAAGATTCTTAGATAAAATGCATAAGGTAATATAAAGTCTTTAAAATGATCTTATATAATATTATATTATTTAGAGTAAATACTATTGATGTATTGTAAAAAGTTATCTAAAACAATATGAGGGACAGAAGTTAAACTATTAGTAATTTTTGGATTTGTTATATAATTATTTTTCGGATTTTTATTAAAGAGATCTTTAAAAAAGAAGCATGTAATTCTATGCTGATATATTTGTCCTTGGTTTTAAACAGGTCTTCTCTACCTCATACTTTGAAAGTGTTGTCAAAGATTTGTAGATGTTTTGCCCTTAATGCAATATATTTTTCATAATGTAGCACAAGCACCTCATCGAGTAATAATTGTTCCAATAAATTATCTTTTTTTTTAATTGCTATGCTATATAGGTCTTAAATGATGTTCATTTGTATACATAAGATGTTTCTGAAGCAGAGTTTGCTACCCAAAAATCAGTGATTGCTGACTTAATTCTGTTATTATAGTTAACAGAAATTATTTTGTCAAAATAATAAGCTCTTCTGTGTGAATTCTGAAAAAAAAATGGTTTCAACCAGTAAGGGAACATGATCAGAAAAGGTATGTGGCTCTTTACACATTCAAAAGATTAACATTTTTTGAAATATAAAATAGGGCTTCCCAACTTTACTTTGATCTAAAGTGAATTATATAGAGAGTGTCAAAATTTGATATCACTCATGCTATGAAATATCAGCAAATGTCTCGTGTATCAAATGAGATAATGGGGCTGGGTATTCGTTCAAGTCATTTATTGTACATAATCACATCAGGAGCTGTAACTGGAACATATTCTTTGAACTTCATAAGCTGACTGACTGACTTGTTACTTCACACACACATGTGCATCTCCATTCATGCCTGCACTCACTCTGACTGACTATACAAAATGGCACTGATCTTGCACATGCTCAGTAACTTACATGCATGTGCTATCTAGCTACAGTAGTTGACTAAGTACAATACACACAATGATCTACATCCTCCATCTTTGAGTTGTTTGACATGCAATAGGAGAACAAGTTATTTCTACAAGCTAGATATCACATCGACATTTAAAAACAAATGAATTCAAGTCTAAGTTACTGTGTATTTCGGACTGAGTCTGAAAATTCTACCAGATCTGGTCACATAAAAACTTTGACTGGGTTTAGCAACAGTGACAATCTCTGGGGATTCTTTTACAATTGGAAATTCAGGGATTACATCAGGATTACTTGAAGAAAGTACACTGTCCTTTGGAATTTGAACATGTGTAGAGTCACTCTGAGAAATAGAGTCATTGGCACAGGAGATCTGTTGCATCACTGGTTCAGAGAATGGTAGTATGTGTCTTCAATTCCTCCTGATATCCATTCCTTCAGATTGTACGATTTAGGATCTCAGCTCTTCACACATTTTTTTGATGATTCCCACTCAGCCATATCCTTTAGATGTCTGCATTCTTGCAGTCTCTCCTTGTCTTAATGGTCTGAGAGATTTGCTGGATTTATCGTTGTACATTTGTCACTGGCATTTTCTCAAAAGTTGAGTCTTGACCATTCTGTTGTTCTTTGCATTTGGTATCAGTAATTATTTACTGATCGGAAGAACTGTTCTAGTCTGTCTGGACATCAATATCTGAGCAGGGGAACCAAGCAAATTATCTCGAGGAATGTTTCTGAGATTAAGTAGGTTAAGAAAAACATTGGTACCATCTCACTTGGATTTCTCCAACAAGGATCTTTCATGATGATTCCATCTTCCATCAGAAGCTCATCTCTGTAAGGAAAATACTTCTGTATGCCAAGTGGTAAACTGGTTTGTCATGCTGGCCATCCTTGACTGATAACATGTCTCAGCTTCTGGAGAACTGGGTCTGAAGCTGTATGATTTCATTAAGCTGTGATGAGGAAAAAGTTCTGACATCCATGAAGCCCATGACTTCAAAGTCTGCTTTCTCTATGTTATGCTGTTCTGTCATTTGTTTGGGTGCTCTTGAGAAAGCATCAGCAAGATATTGAAATTTGCCTTTTTTTATAGACAATATTGAAATTGTACTATTGCAATTTTAACATCATGGATTGCAAGTGTGCTGGTGCTGTATGCATTGTCTTTTTCAGAATTGTCACTAGAGGTTGGTTATCAGTCTCTATTTAGATAGGTTTGCCATAAATATAATCATTGAACTTGGAACATGTGAACACTGCTGCCAAAAGCTCTTTTTCAATTTGTGCATATTGCATCTCAGTTTGGGTTGACGTTCTGGATGCATAGGATACTGGTATGCTTTCTTGAAGACATGCTGCACCAAAACCATACTTTGAAGCATCACATGAAGGAGTTACAGGTTTGTGAACATCATAATATCTCAGTGTGGGTAGACTAGCAATCTTCTGTTTCAGAACATCAAATGCTCTTTGGTGTTATTACAACCAGGACCAGTTTACATTTTCATGTGTCAGCTCAGGTAATGGTGCTGAAAGCTACCTGAGGTCTGAGATAAACTTTCTTAAATAGCTGACCATACCAAGAAAACGTTGCAAAGCTGTGACATTTTCTGGAACTGGCATCTCAAGAATTGCTGCTTGCTGAGATAGATCTGGTTGTAAGCCCAAACTGGTAACCAAATGACCCGCATAAGTAACTTAGATTCATTTTAAGATTTACTTCACATGCATGGTTTAGAATGTTCTTGAGGTTTCCATCATGTTTGTCTTCACCATTGCTCCCTACAATAATGTTGTCTACTATGACTGCACATGGATAACCAGACAAAATTTGCTCCATTGCACATTGAAATGCTTCATTGGCAGAATTTATCCCAAATGGCATTCTCAAAAATCTGTATCTACCAAATGGTATACTGAAAGTGGTTAACAATAAAGATTTGTGATCCAGCAAAATTTGCCAAAAGGAACTTTTTGCATCCAAGACTGAAAAAACAGTGGCATTTGGCATGATAGCGGCTACTTCTACTGTATGCATCTGATGATGAGGACATTTAAGTGCTTTAAGTCTCTTGGATCAATACATATTTGAATATCATCTGAGATTTTCTTATGAGCTATGACCATGGAGGATACCCATTCAGTTGGTTCTTTTACTGGAGTAAGGACACCCAAATTCACCATTTTGTCAAGTTCTGCTTTTACTTTGCTCTGCATTACTACTGGAACTTTCCTAGCTCATCTGACAATAGGGCTTATTCATGGTTTAACTTCATGGAATATGTGACTGGAAGTTTGTCAATCTTGTCTTTGAAAATATCAGCATATTCACTAAAAATATTTGGTGTAAAGCTAAAATATTCTCTGTAAAACTATCATTGTTGCTCAGACTTACATGGTGGACCTCTTTATTAAATGAAATCAGTCCCATTCTCAAACTGTCTTTGAGGCCTAACAGTGACTACACATGTCTTTTGACTACATAAAACTGCAAGTCATAGCTGTTCCCAGCAGAATGGCATGTGAGAACTACTGCACCATCAGTTTGAATCTCTTCACCACCATAAGCAACTAGTTTTGCACACTTTGCTGAATCAAGTTTCTCATCAGCTCTTACTTTAGCAAACATTTGTGCTGCTATAACATTGGACTTGGATCCAGTGTCTTCTTTAAGCTCTACAGGTTTCCCTTTAATTTGTACATTACAAAATATTTCACTCCTTGCTGCCAACTGATGTACTATTAACTGTTTCATCGATCACAGAGACATCAACACAGAAAGTTTTCTCACAGCTCTCTATCTGATCAACTTGCTTCTTTGGATGCCCTCTTTTAATAAAAGTATGTGCCACTTTGGACTTGCAAAGCCTTTTGAAATGATTCCACTTTTTACATTTGTGTCATTGCTGACCAACAGCTAAGCACTTCTCTCGTTTAGGTTCATGATTGCCTCCACAATTATGTCAGTTAACAATGAGGTTGTTTGGCACATCCTTTGGTTTATATTTCTTTTTCATCTTATCTTTATATTGTACACTATCAACATTCACACTGGCAGATACTGCATGCAAGCTTTTTTCATTCATAAGCATATTTGTATGCTTTTCTGTAAGCTGGTGTATTTGACAAATCTCACTGGCTTTGCTCAACATTAAATCACTGTCTTGAAGCAAAATCTTTCTCACTCCATCGTTATTAACACCGCACACAAGCCTGTCTTTTATCAACTCCTCTCTCAGATCACCAAATCTGCATCTTTTTGCTTTATTTCTTAAGTCATTAATATATGCTGCTATAGTTTCACCAGGCTTTTGATTTCTTGTGTAAAACATGTGCCTTTCCATAGTAATATTTGTTTGAGGGTTACACATTTCTCTAAATTTACATTTAAAGCACTCAGGGTCTTCCCGCATTTCAGCCTGTATCACAATATGGCGGTTCTCCCCCTCCACTGCATACACAGCAGGTGCATACACAAATGAATGTTCCCTCTCAATGGCTTCTGAGCCAGCTAAATTAAGAAGTATGAATGCCTTTCTATGTGTGTCTTTATTAGAAAATGCAGCCTGTATGAAAATATCATATTCTTGCTCAATCAATCCCCATTTCTTAGCAATATTATTATCAAACACCAGCAGTCTAGGTCTGTGAAATAACTCTGCCATAACAACAAAATTAGTTTAAATATAAGTGTAGACCAGGTACTTGTAATAATGCCCAACTGCACAACAGTCTCTGAATAGGCTTTATTTCAACACTGGAAACACTATGAGCATTCCAAAAACTTTGGATACTTTGAAAAGTTTTAGTTAATGTGAGAAAGTAGTACATTGTGAAAAAAATTTGATTGTTTTAGCCTTTCAGTACATTTTAAACATTTCAATAATTATTTTGACCACTTCTGTAATTATTTTGACTACTTTTATCAGTATGTTGCTGTTTCGGACATTTTGTTTATCTTGGAAATTATTTTGAATGTTTTGAATGCTTCACTACTTATTCAGCGACTGAAAAATCATTTAAATGAGTTTAAGTACCTTTGAATAACTGCTGACCTGTTTGCGAGTTGGGTCCTGTATATTTCTCCATTTCTAACTGTGTGCCTCATGGTTTGTGAGCTGCTTCAACTTCGGATGCCATTCTGACACCATGTCACATGTCTCGTGTATCAAATGAGACACTGAGGTTGGGTATTCATTTAAGTCATTTTAGTGTACATAAACACATTAGGAGCTATAACCGGAACATATACTTCGAACTTTATAAGCTAACTGACTGACTTGTTACTTCAAACACACTCATATGTGCATCTCCAACACTCACTCTGACTGACTGTACAAAATGGCACTGATCTTGCACATGCTCAGTAACTTATATGCAAGTGCTATCTAGATAAAGTGGTTGCCTAAGTACAATACACACAGTAATATACACTACGCAAAGTCTGGCTTACACTGACAGTAACTAACTAACTAAATAAATAAATAACATGGTCAAATGTGATCACATAAATAAATACAAAAATACAGAATATAAAATAAATTGTGATCATTATACTGAATGGGACGGGATCGCAAATCTTATAAAAATACAAGCTTTCACTGGTCAGCCTTGAACCACTGATATTTCTTTCTACACAAAGGGTTCAAACTGCTGAACTCTTCTTTCAGTTACTTATTTCATCTTTTGCACTTGTCATGCTGCATGGTGTTCTTTTATATGTGAAACTTGACTTTCACTTTTCCGTTTCCAGTATTTGCCGATATTTCAGAACGCTGGCAATATACATGTTCAGTGCCCTCTGTCAGTTTATCTTTAGATCAAAGTAATATGCACACAGTAAACATAAATTTATGAAGCCAAAAGGTAGTCTAGCTGAGCAAGCTTTTTGTACTAAATGTGTAGATTTAAATGTGTGCAGCCTTGTGATAATTAATATTTAAAGTCCAAGTAATCCAATAGATCAAAATCTCCTAATAACATATTCAATATTTTGTAGTTATAAGGTCTGATATGAGTAGATGTATTGAACTCACTAGCCAGGATTACAGTCTTAGCTTGGAGATATAATGGACCTGTGACTAACTCTGAAATAAATTCATTATACCCCATGAAAGGGGCATAAACCAACCCTATAGTTATCACCATTTCCTGGATTTGTAAGTGTACTAATAAGATTTTGTTGTTTTGATCAACATATTTATCTGAAATGTTATACTTACAAAAAGTAATTAAAATAGCAATCCCTCTATCCTTATTGTTAGATGAATTTGTAAATGTATATTTAAATATTTTTTGTGCTGAAAGAACATAGTGCTTTATTAATGTGAGATGTATTTCCTGTAGACAAGCAATATCAACAGAAAAGTGCTTAATTAATTTTAACAAACTGTTTCTCTTGCTGGTATTATTTGAAGCAACTTTGCATTTTACAAATTAGTGTCCTGTAAAGACTGACTTCTTTTCAACATGCCATGTATAATTTGTTTCAGAGCTGTAATGGCTCATCCAACTCTCCGTGCAAGTCCCCCAAACTTGCATCTCATCTCCTCAGCTCTTCAAGTGAAGAACAAAATAAAGAAAAAAAATGCATTCGGACTACTGCCTTCCTACAGTACATCAGCCAATCATGCCCCACCAAATCTCCCTCAGCTCTTAAGAGAAGTGCAAATAAAATCTTCGGATTACTACAGTAAATCAGCCAATCACACATGACCTAATCCTCATTTACCCCAGTCCCCGGATCTCAAGAGAAGAGCAAAAAAGTCTTTGGATTATTGTGTGATTAGCAGCTCTTCAAGTGAACCATTTTAGTACAGAAAAAAAAACTGCAAAGCTCTCAATCGCTTCTCCTAACACTTTGCACCCAAGGCAATTGCCCTCTTCAGCCCACACTTGCTATGCTGTTCATTTGTTTCTGCATGAGCAAAAACCAACAAGCCATTTGATTCTATTATTTTGCATGTGTTAACCAAAATTGTCCAGATAGGCATAAGAACCCCTTTTCACTGGAGGCCCAGGAAGAAAAGCTCCACATGATCAGCAGTTTGGATCAGTGGATGGGGAATCACAAATTCAGACCTGGGGTAGTGGGTATGTCCCTTATGGACCATGGCAATATGTAAAGTGCTCAATGCATGGCAGCAAACCTATGCCATCTTGTTGCCCCTAGGGGACATATATTGGGTTAAATCAGGTTATACTGGCTAGGCTTGTAAGGGCTCTTAGGCTATTAGCCTAGTAATCTCCTATGAAGCTAAGAACCTATGACAAATTGCAATAAGAATATACTATAGAAGCTTTGCAGAGCAAATAGCAACAATAATACATAGTAAGAATATACAGGTTACATACGTGGACAAAATATAGCATGTGAGTCTTTACATATAAAATTCATGTCTTTATAGATCTGCAAAAAACAAGCATACACATTTATACTGCAGCTTTTCACACTGCATAAAATCATTTGTTTTACAGTATGTGCACATTTTATCCTGGGGACGAAGACTGGCAGAGCCAGGATTATTTTAGGTGCTGTTTAAGATCTGCTTTAAAAGTTTGTAGTTGTTTGGTTTGCTTGGGAGGGGTACAGACTTCCAAATTCTGTAGACATAGATGGAGTAGACTGAATCTTCTGCTGTATTTAGAGATTTATTGAAAGTGTAGATTTTGTGCTGGGATTGTAGTGTTGGATTACAGATTTAATGGCTGGTCATTTGTCCAGATATTTTAAATTGTGGACTACTACAAGATGGGATTGGTGAGGAAAGTGGGGTGGTTGTTCCAGTTTAATAGTGTGATATGGGTGTGGTAAAAGAAATGTGCTGCATGTTTTGCAATTTTGTTATAATGTTGTTTGAGTTTTGCTCTCTGGAGTGGTGGCACGTTTGTGAAGATTTGAGAGGCATATAGCAGTATGGGTAGTAAGCAATTTATTGCAACTGTTTCTCTGGCTTGATCTTTGAGGAAAGGTATAGCTCTATACAACAGGTCAAGATTTTGGTGTGTCTTTTTAATTGTTATTTCAAAATGGGGATCATATTTTATCTACTGTCATTCCTGGAAGTTTAGTGTGTGGTGCAATTTCTTTCTTAGTGTTGTTGGACGAAGTGATGCTAAAACTGTGATTTAAACATGAAAGAGGGGTGTTCAGTAGTAGGAGTTGTAAATTGTCTAGCCAGGTTTCACTGGCTGTGAAGAATTATTGGGTCAGTTATTGTAATCTGTGCAGGGGAGTGGTATGGCAGAATCATGTCAAATCAGCATATTGAATCAGAAGGGTGTGTTTGTGTTTTGCTGCTGTGTGTAGATAAGTAAACAGAAGTGGTTCCAGCATGAATCATTATGGTACACTAAATCTGGCAAGTGGAAAGGAGGAATACTCGTTTTGTAGCATTACAGCTTGGTGTCTGTCTGATAAGTACCTGTCAAACCAGAAGACAGAGAGAGAGAGAGAGAGAAAGAGATAGTAAAAAGGCCTAGAAAATACAACTTTTGTAGTAGTAGTTGGTGGGAGATTCTGTTGAATGATTTTGATTAGTCAAGAAATAGTGAGGAAACTCAAGAGGTTCTCCCGTTCGATTCTTGGCTTGGGTTGGGAGTGCCTTCTGTGTGAAGTCTGCATGTCCTCCCCATGGTCGAGTGGGTGTTCGAAAGACATGCGTTGAATGGGCGTGCCTTTGTTGAAGGTTGGGTGTCGGGCTGGCAACTTGACACCATAAAAACCAACTGCCAATCATTAGCGGATCGGAGTTCCGGTGTGGCGACCCCTAACCAGGAAAAGCCGAAACACAAACAAACAAACAAGAAATAGTAAGGAAACTAGTTTTCCAGAATTTCTGTTTTTATTGATAGTGTCAGTAAGATGTTACAAGGCTGTTGTGGTGCTATGGTTGGGTCGAAAGCCATGTTGGATTAATGACAGAAGATTATCTACATTGAGAAAGGTAAGTAATTGAGAGTGTATCCATTTTTCAAGGATTTCTGATATGTGAGTTAGTATAGTGATTGGCTTGAAATTAGCATAGTTGTTAGATAAGCCTCCTTTGTGAAGTGGCACTATATATATATATATATATATATATATATATATATATATATATATATATATATATATATATATATATATATGCCTTTTTCGCATTATGGAGGCATTATGGAGGCATAACAGTCATTATTGGATCTATTTATTAGGATAGTTATTGGGTTTGTGGACATGGTTGTGGTTTTCAGTTTGAGGAGGTGTTCTTTGTTTTAATGATACGGTGGACACAGGTTTTAGAGGGAAATATGCTTAGTGGGAGTTGGATTCTAGCAAAGACTTTGAATTGCACACAGTTTTTTTTTTAATATTGAGATGATGGATTGTATAAAGTGATTGTTGAATTTATCAGCTATTTTTGCTGGAGGAGGTTCAGATGATGGGTTTGGTTGTGAATTGTGACTTGGATTTAGTAAGTTTGCAATAGATGCCCAAGAGAATTTTTGATTGTTTTGGTAAGTTTCCTGCATGCTACAGTAGTGACTTTTTTTCTGGATTTATGCTATGCTTGGTTGTAGCCAGGAAGCCTGGTTCAGTTTAACTGTTTTCTTTTGTGGGTGGCATATTCACTTAATATAGCAAGAAAGATTTTTTTTTTAATTAAAGCTGCTTCATCTAAAGCTAGTGTTTTTAGAAATATCAAGTTGCAAGATTTTAGAGTAGAAGTAAAAGCCACTGTACTCAAGTTAGTTAGTTTGCACACTAAGTTGCAGTGGTATTGCCTAGGGGAGTAGCTAGTGATTCTGTTGGCAAAAGATGGCTGCTTAGGGTATCAGGTAAGGTAGTTGTTGTAGTGGTAATGATGGTGGAGCTATTACCATGATGTGATGATAGTATCCAATCTAGCAGTGATGCTCTGTTAATGGGTATATTGTATTTGGCTGGAGTTTCTATGAGTTGTTTAAAGCCACAAAGGTTGATGATTGCAGGTGGAGTATCATACATAATTTTTTAATCTGTCTATATTAAGGTCTCCTAAGATAAGGGTTTTGTGTGGTATATTAATAGATTACTAGGATAATATGTCCTCAGCGATTAGGATGCTTTCCCTGGAGGGATATACAGTGCAATAATACACAGGCTCTTACATAAATTAAGTTTACGAAATGAAGTAAGGATTTCTGCATTGTTAAATTAGGGTTGGATATGCTGACACAAAGAGATGTTTAGATAATTAGGATATATAACAAGCTATAGTAGCTACTCCACTTGCCTTTTTGCCAGTGTGGTTGGCTCTAAGTATGCTATATCCTGGTGGAAGCATTTCAGTGTCTTTGTGGCTTTTAGTGAGGTCTCAGTAGTTACTAGTATGTCAGGGTTGTGGTGTAATAGCAAATCTGATGGAGATGGTCATGATGAATTTTAACACTTTACTCTTCAAGTTTTGTTGTAGTGGTAATGATGTGATAATTATAGGGGATGGTAATTTATGTTGTAATGTGATTTACTCAAAAATTGAAAGTTTTACTCAGGAAAGAGGGTAAAATAGGAGGCAAAATCAGGGGTGTTCTGCAGAAATCATGGACAGATGAAAGATAAGATTCAGTGACACAGGCAAAATCTGCAATAATTTAGAGCTACAGACTTCACAATGAAACAAAAATAGCTTTTATGCTCTTTTTTCACATAGAAGGAAAGCAGAATGTGTGGGGTTTGAAGACTAGCTTAAACAACAACATGTTCCTAAACTTAAAATTGAAAATTAAACAAACATACAGCTAAAACTGCTCCACTCTGAAAATCCTGCCTCTGTACACCTTTCATTCTTGGAAGAGATCTTCCTTAAAAGGAAAAGAAAAGTGAGAATCCAACTTAAATGACAGAAAGACAGTCCAGGTAAACGACCACTGAGGAAATGCATTTTGATAACAGATAGGCTACTTTAATTTTGTCAGTTTGCACATAATCTTTAAGCAGCGTTCAGTCTTGCCAATGTAATAAGCTGTGCAAGGGTCACAGTTTAGCATTTTAGATCACCCCTGTATAATCACAAGTTCAATGGTATGACCATTACTGAGCATTGGTGGTTCAGTGGTAGAATTCTTGCCTGCCACGTGGGAGGTCCAGGTTCGATATCTGCCCGATGGAGTATGGCATTTGAGTGGGTGGGTTTGACATAATGTTTAAGGTTTTCACCTTAAAGATGCAAGGTACAGGGATTGATTTTAACCGGAGGTTATTGGCTAGGCTTAAAATGGTCCTTGAGGGCAGTTGGCCTAATATTCACATATGTTGAATGTTTAAGCCGGGCGTGTGGTGTACGCCTTTAATCCTACCATCCTGGGAGGCAGAGGTTGTTGGATTTAATCAAATGGTGTATGAGAGACCACACTTCCTGGAAAAGGGGAGAAGAATTAATCCACCAAGGAAACCAAGACCATAACTGAATATATGTAATTGGGGTGTTTCAGCAATATATTGACACTGTGGACAGTGCCCACATTTATGTGTCTCCCAGACTTGGTCTTAAAATTAGCTAGGTTGTTTAATAACTCTTTTGATATTCTTAACCCGAGAAAACATAAATCTTAGCCCATCACCCACTATACTACCCGTATTATCAATGTATAAAAAAATCTTCCAAGTTTTATTTATAATGTCCATTATTTAGAAAATGTTTTGTGTGTATGTTAAAACCATATTTTTACTCATTATCTCTTTTCATGGATGCTCTTCGTTCATCTGATAAACCAACTCTTAATAAAGTAAGCATAGGTAATCCAGAAAATGAGCCAGGTCTAGTATCCCACCTGTGAACTAGAGGGTGACAGGACTAATGCAAAACAGAGTACAAAAGATTTGTTTTTCAGCTAAATAGATAGATGGACAAGTGTTAACAAGAACGCTCATCCATATACCAGCTTAACTGAATAAACCATGTGAAACTTCAACAAGGTGTCTTTATTCCTCCCACAGTTAAGGCATAAGAGATAGAGCATCTTCCAGATCTGTTAGCTAAAGTGATTTAATCTGGACTAATCCATTATACTCTGTAACTCCCAATAAAGGTTCATAGGTTCATAGGCTGGTACTAGGCTATTGGCCCTAGGGCCTATACAAGCCTAGCCATAACAATTCCCTGGCTATTTCTTCCCACACTATTTACTTCCCTGGACCCCTGTCTAGCAGGGTGACTGACATGATCCCCGGGGTGAATTTCCTTTCTCCCATCCAATTGTCAAGGTTCCTTTTGAAGAGGGCCAAGGAGGCGCTCTGCTTGACATGTATGGGCAGTCTATTCCAGAGTCTGGGGAGTCTCTGGGTTAGGAACCTATCCCTCCAGCATGTTTTGTTTATTGTGATAACAAGGTTTAGATCCCTGGAGCATGTGGCTCTAAGGGATTGGGATTTCTTTAAGTGTAGCATGTCCAACAGCTCTAGGTTTGACATGGCCTTGTATGTTAAGCAGAGATCACCTCTGAGTAGATGATATGCGACAGAGTATAGCTGGAGTTTTTTAAGGTGGTCAGCATAGGGCATCTGCTTTAGGCCTGTGATTCTTTTAGTGAGGTATTTCTGCGGCCTTTCCAGTTGTTGCAGATGTCTTGAGAGGTACATACCAAATGGGGCATTGTATTCTATTATGCGTCTAATGAGGGATAAGTACAGTGGGACAATGACCTCCTTTTTTCTGGATGAAAAGCCCTTAGTGATGAGGTGTGCCACATAGAAGGATTTCCTGACTGTTGTGGCGATGTGGTTATTGAAGGTGAGACCATTGTCCACCTGTGTCCCTAAGTCTCTTATCACACTTTCGGTGTTTAGTGTACTGCACTGAGCTTGAGCCCATGGCTCTGGTACCAAGCATCTGTTTCTGTAAGGCCCTTTTGTAGAGTATCCACATCATTTGGGGATTCAATAATGGCTCCCAGTTTCCAGTCATCTGCAAACTTTGTTAGCCAGAGTCCCTTAGTGTTGGCCTGTACTTCAGAGGATTAGATGCCAAACAAGAGTGGTCCCAGGACTGAACCCTGAGGTACTCCACTTGTCACTTGTATGGAGCTGGATTTGGTGTCAGCTACTTTTACAGTGTGGGTTCTGTCAGTAAGCCAGTTAGCAACCCATCAAGTGATGTAGCGATTAATGCCCAGCTTAGTAAGTTTATCTATTATTCCAGAGCGGGGGGTGGTATCAAAGGCCTTGGTGAGGTCCAAATAGGCTGTGTGGACTGCCTTACCCTCATCCACATCTCTGGAGACTGATTCGAAGAAGTCAATCAGGTTCAGGAGACAAGATCGGTCCTTCACGAACCCAAACTGGGTGGGGTCCAGTGTTTGAAGGTTGCCAATATCTTTGTTTATAAGTTCCATGATAATACGTTCCATGGCCTTGCAGATCAGGCTCGTCAGACTGATGGGGCGGTAGTACCCAGGATCCAAGGTGGATCCCCCCATGTGGAGTGGGATAACTATAGCTGTGCGCCACTCAGTAGGCACAAAGCCTGAGGTGAGGATATGATTAAACATGACACTTAGGTGAGATGCCAGTTCATTTTGTAGTTCATGTAGTACACAGCCCAGGATATCATCTGGTCCCATGGATGCTGTATTCTTAGTTTTGGAGAGTGCATTTTTTACCTGTGTGGCCGTTATTACCGGAATTTGGCAATCTTGCGGTATTGAGATGGGCCATTTAGGGGGTGAGGGGGGGTGAAGTTGGCACTGAATTGATCTGCCAGGATATTAGCAATATCCTTGGGATCAGTATATTTAATGCCATTCTGTTGTAGCTCAGAACAGATCTGAGTATTGCCATTTAGATCCTTGACATAGTTATATAATGCCTTGTGGTTGTCTTTGGAATCTTTGGCAATTTTATTTTCATAACTAGCTTTGGAGGATTTTACGAGGGATCTCAGCTTCTTACTGAGACTGGTAAGGGAATTTTTTGCATCGTGGGATTTTCCTCTTTTCTGCAACAGTTTCTTCCTTTTGTTGTAAAGTTTGTTTATGAAAGGGGACCACCAGATTGGCTTCCTTTTTTTGGAGGAGAGCATCTTGGTTCTATTTGGGATGGCACGATTCATGCATGAGTGGATGTGCTCGTACAGTGCCTTAGTGTAGGACTCAGCAGTTGAACTTTCAGTTCCCATCTGCATGGGTGTCATGAAGTTTGTCACTTCTGACTTGAGTAGCATGAAGTTAGCTTTGGAGAAATTTTTTATGTCAGTTTCCTTACTGGGGAGTGGGGGTGAGGTGGGATGTGGATGTTTAGGGTGATTCGCTTATGGTCTAATCTGACCAACGAGGGGGTGACCATAGGTGTGGAGCATCGATTTCCCATGTTGGTACTTACCAGGTCTAGGATATTGGAGTCCCTGGTGGGACTATGGATTAGCTGATCCAGGGCGTTGGAATTTATGAATTCCAAGAACCGTTGGGCAAAGGTGTTGGTACACGAGTAGTTTTCCCAGTTAATGGCAGGGTAGTTGAAATCACCCAGTATTAGGGTGTTTGACTGTATCTTAATATTTTCCATATACTTTTAATTTTACCTCATCAATCAAAGCAAGATAAACCAATTGATAATAATTATAAATTTATATCTAATATACATTCTAAATCAACTTATTTCAAATTAAATTAAATCAGAAAATAAGTACTGTTAAGGGACAACTGGTTCATCTTGCCAAAATGATATCAGACGATCCTATTTTCCTTACAGAATTATAATTTCTGAAAAAATCTTTCCTTAAAACAGAAATAACTTGAGTCAAAACTAAATGATCTGACTGAGGTAGTGTTAGACAGTGCTAAATATATTGTAGTAGTTTGGGGTATTTTTTTTCATTTCATTAGTTGGAATATCTTGTTTTTTGTAGACCATAGTTTTATGTACTTCATATATTTAGCCTGTTTTTCTTGTATTAAGTCATATTTAATAATAATATTGCCTGCTGTCCTTAATTGAGCATCTTCTTAAAAGTTATAAGAATATATAAAGCTTTTCTCTTTCCAATCCAACATTTTATTGAATCTAACTCCTTCAACAAATCATGAGGCTACACAAAAAGGATTACAACATAAACTTCCCTAATTTTAAATTGTGATGTTTTTAAATAAAATTTTTTTATGTATATTATTTATATATCTAAAGATTGACGGTTTGTTTTATACAGAAGATAATTTGTGATTAATATCCACATTTTTATTATTTGCTAGCATTATATTTTGCTCAGTTATCTTTGTGAATTTTATCATTGCATTAGCTTAAATGTTATTGTTTCCATTTCAAGTTATAATGTCAGTCATATATAAGTTTAACATTGAGGCCATGGTATGTGTTTTATTATCTGGCAAGCTTATTATTTTCCTGGCGCTGCTGTAATTTTTAAAAGCAGCTTATTGTTTATTTGGATGCCAAAGAAAACTGATAAATAATCTATTTATTTTTCTTACATGCCTTTCATCAGGCGATGATGAAGTTGTTTGAATTGTGGCTGGTATTCAGAAGACTTCCTGTGTTTACTTAAACTGCAGTGGCCAAAACTTACAGTTTATGTGATTGTGTAAAATACAGTTCAAAGATAAGATTAGCTGCAAAGAGGAAGACTTCATTGCTGACACATTTGCATGTCTTTGAATCTGGTGTAATTACAGCCAGTGCTAAGTAGCATTTTTCAGAGTTAATTACAAGTGGCAGCCCATGCATCTCATTGGCACAGGCACCCCCCTATTCAGTCTGTCACACACATGCAGACATTTACATACACACACCCACACACACACACACACACACACACACACACACACACACACACTCTCTCTCTCTCTCACTGTACATCACATTCCCCACTTAATTGCACTCATTGATACATTTATTCACCCATACATGCATGCACACACCAGCACTACTGATCTCTTAACTGACCTGTCCTGCTGAGGTTATCTAGGGAAACAGACACACACACACACACACACACACACACACACACGTCAATTTTTTCTTTTAACTTTTGGTTTTGATTTATTTCTTTTAGAATTATTGCCTTTAATAAAATCAGTGTTCTTTTCAGGCAATATGTTTCTAATGTTTGGTTTTAAAAAGGTGTCAAATTTATCTACGTGTGATTGCTTTTTTTTATTATTATTGATATCTTCAGAATATATCTTGAATACATCAAAAATATCTCCTACATCAGGAACTGTTATTTTTGTTTCCTGAATTTTATATATTATCAATGCAATTAAGTTTAGACCTATGTATACTTTTAGGTGTTAATGAATAAAATGAAAGTTTGAACTGTTTTCCAGTGTGGCCAATACCGCATGTTTTAAAAATTGTTGGTATTTTCTTCAGCACATTGACTATATTTTTCCTTCATGCAGCTGGCTATCAGCTGCCATAAGCTCCTTTCTTCATTCAGCCAGTCTACTGGACTAACTTTAGCATCTGGCAGGCTTACCTGACCCATGTCTGAGGCCATTGAGGAGGTTGAAGATGCTGTTGCAGCTTCATACTGCTGCTTTGGGATGTGTTTCACCTTCTGTCACCTTGGGACAGCCTTGCCAACTCTGCTATCACTGCCATTGTGAGATGCATGTGTGTTTATGCTTATGTGCAACCTCCCAACTAAGTGGCTCATGACTTATGCAGCATGGAGCTCGCCTGGCTTATAAGTTGATTATTGCAATGAGCCTAGGCTGCCCCAATGCAGCCAAGATGGGCAAGCTGACATTGGCCATTTACTCCCATCCTCCCCTGTGTATTTTTCAGTGCCCATGCCACTAATCAAACATGGGCCACCTCAGGTATGATACGGGGTTTATCTGTCTGTGCCACAGGGCCACTCAACATGTTGACTATATATTTTTTTTCTATGTTCAACTTTGCATATCTTAAATCTAGAAAAGGTACAATATTTTTATATTTTGTTTAATTCACTATCCCGTTCTTTCATTTCTTTTCTATGCCACATTAGTAATTTTACCATACATATAAGATATAGTGAATCCTAGAGCATTTTAGTATTTACCACATCATTGGTATTGAAAGAAATGCAATTTTCAGTTCTTTATTAACTCATTCTTTTAAATCTTTTATTTGAATTATATATAAGTTCTTTTTACTGTTTATTATAGCTGTTGTATAATGTACGTTTATTGTAAATGTCAAAGCATTATGATCTGATAGTTGACAAGACAAAATTTTGAAGGTATCAGATTTCGAGCAAATACATTTGAATTCAAATATTATATTATTTTGAAATCCAAAACCTTATGAATAGTGCAAGAAAATTAAGGAATCCTCTTCTTTAAAAATATTCAGGTCTTTCAGGTTGAAGAAGTCTCTGCATTTTTAAAGTCTTTGGCTCCTAGGCTCTCTATTGATACTTACATTTGAATTTCTCAAGAATGCAGATAAAGTTATCTTCTAATACCAATTTATTTTTCATATTTTATAATATATTTAATAAGTATGATTAGTATAAGAAGTCTTACTTCTGTGTGTATGGTTACTATATTACCTATTTTGACATTGTAAATGTATTTTAATTGTATTCTGCCTGACATTGTTGATATTATATAACTTAAAAGATTTTGATTGTACTGCATGTACTATAGTTTTTCTCTCCAGGCCTCAAATGAAAAGAAACCTTTGTCCTCAGATGGACTTCCTGGTCAACTAATGTAAAATAAGTAAGCAATAATGCCCGACAGGGTGTGTGTGCCCTGATTCCAAAAGACTTGCGCACAGTGTAAGTGACTTACTTTGGTGTAAAGCCTATCTATAAACAGGCTTACAAAGGGGATCAGATTTCAAAACACTGAGAGTAAGTCTTTTGGAATCAGGCCAATTATATTTGGATAATTTATTTTAAGGTATTTGAAAAATGGACTTCTTTTCTGTCTATTATTCAATCCCTTTATAGTTATTGACAGATGTTAAGTATTGTTATTGCTTTGTATAGTCCTTTGCAAATGGCTAATTATATCATATAGTATGCTAGCATTTCTTCTTTTAAGATTATTCATTGTAATGGAATGTACTTTTAATATATTTAATTTTGTATGACACATTGTAGAAGAAATAAAATATTAACAGAAACATCCTAACCTTGGTGGAATCACTATATTCTAATCAGCAGCATAGTAATTAAGCTGTCCGTGCATTCTAGCTTAAACTGTCTTATTCTACATGGTGTGTGTGTGTCTGTCTGTCTATATATATATATACATATATATATATATATATATATATATATATATATATATTTGTTGTCGCCTCACATCAAGAGATTCTCCCTTTCGATTCTCGGCTGGAGCGCCTTCTGTGTGGAGCCTGCATGTCCTCCCTGCGGTCGAGTGGCATCGAAAGACATGCGTGAATGGGCATGCCTTCATTGAAGGTTGGGTGTTAGGCTGGCACCTCGGCACCATAAAAATCGACTGCCAATCATTAGTGGATTGGAGTTCCACTGTGTTGACCCCTAACCGGGAAAAGCCAAAAGAAAAACAACAAATATGCTGGGGCCATTCTACTGCTGTGCACTTTTCCTGCTAAGAAATGGTGGTTCCTACTAGTGATCATATGCTGAGCTATGGACTGTGGTGGGATTTCAGCCTGTGATTTTCAAATGAACAGCAGGACAGCAGTCTCCATAGCAATGTGTATCATAGACACTGATATGGAAAGAGTAAAACAGAGCAAAATTGAGTCAGCAACAAAGATCATTTTCTGAATTAGGAAATTCGGGTTATGCATCTGATAATTTGAATGAGCTCAACAGATTGCCTATAGATGTATTTTACATTGATATCGTTGTTTTGTTCTTTTTCTAATGACAGGTCTATCTGAAAGTTCAACTGAATCTGAAGATCCCCCAAGAAAATCAATACTTCACCCAGATCCAGGTCTTTATGGCATGTTGCAAGAATTTCTAATGGAAAATGAAAGTCTCAGGTAAGGTATGCACCACAGTATGGCCACATCCTTGACATCGTTGGAACAAAATAAGAAAATGCCCATAAAGAGTACACTGCTAGGTACTGATATTAACTACCAGAAATACTTTATTATTACTTCTCATATCTGATTTTTTTTTCATTTTGAGCCCTTACAAACCTACCCAATATAACTCAATTTTACCCAATATATGGCTCCTAGGGGCAAGAGGATGACATGGATTTATGCCTATGCCTTGAGTATTTTATAGTTTGCCCCTATCCATAAGGGACATAGGTTTGGCTCCAAGTGTGAAATTGCGATGCCTCATCCATTGATCCAAATTGCATTTAAAGAGGGCCAGGGAAGGGCTGTGCTTAATGTGAATAGGAAGCCTGTTCCAAAGAAGGGACAATCTCTGAGACACGCATCTGTCTCTCTAGCATGTTTTGTTTGAGTCGCTAACTAAGTTTAATCCATAGATTGGGTGACCCTTATGCTCTTTGACTTATGGATGTGTAGCAGTTCCACTTGACGCTGGATTTGTGAGTGCCTTGTAGGTCAGGCATAGGTCACCCCTTAATAGTTGGTAGGAGACAGAATAAAGAAATAGGGCTTTTATTCTAGCCACACAGAACATGTTTACATCCTGTATTTTCTTTGTGAGGAGCCTTTGAGGTCACTCGAGCTGCTGAAAGTGCCTAGTCAAGTACATGCCAAATGGCACACTGTACTTGATTATTGTTTTAATGAGGGCTGAGTACAGTGGGACTCTTAATTTCCTTGGATCTGGATGCCATACCTTTAGTTGTAAGTTGTGCCACATAGAAGGACTTCCTCACCACTGTGGACATATGGTGGTCAAAGTTCAGGCTACTATCTATCGGTGTACCTAGATCTCTCACCTCTGGGTCTACTCTTAGGGGTGTGCTATTCATATTGTAATTTGCAGGGGTATTTTACTTACCAAGGGATATGATAATGCATTTGTTTGCATTTAGTTTTAGGCCATGGTTCTGGCACCATTCCTTTGTCTGATCTTGACTCTCCTGAAGAATATCTACATTACCGGCGAGATTCAATGATCACCCCAGCTTACAGTTTTTGGCAGTCCTTGTCATCCAGAAGCCTTCGGCATTAGCCTTGACTTCAGGGAAGTATATTCTGAACAGGAGTGGTTCCCATATGATGCGGAAACTGAATACTTTCAACTGGCAGGACTAAACTACTAAAAATGCCACCAATGAAGGCAAATTTGCTGAAGTGATGTATCAGCCTCACATACTTTGCTTTCTTTCTAGAGTGATTGTCCTACACCCAGCACATCTTCAGCATGGTGTGAAAACATCATGTAAAAGGAGGTTTCTCCTACAGGTTCAAACGCTATTTTATACCAGACGTGAGACTTTACATAACCATATCTACAGTATTACCTTTGCTACTTTATGAAGGATTAGCAACTTCTTACAAGACAAATCTACCAAAATAAAGCAATATTATCATAGACCTAATCAGGTTTGCAGGAGATGTTCCTGGTACCTTTTTATCATTGCTTTGTCCTTACTGCCCTGGAATGGCATTATGTTACTCAAACTGCAGTATCAACAACTCTCTGGTGAATGCAGGCTACTTCAGGGTACTTAATACCAAAAGGTAGCTGGTGTAGGCTAATTGGAGGGATACATGCCCACAAGAAACTTTCACTCCACAAAGGAATTGTTGCTTACACTGTACATTTACACACACACACACACACACACACACACACACACACACACACACACACACACACACACACACACACACACACACACACACACACACAGTGTTTGGAGTTGCAATGGCTGTGTCTTGATAATGTGGAATGTACTTCCTTGTAATAGACAAAACATAATGCATTGTCTTAGTTCAAAATTAACCAAGAAAAGTGCACCTAATTTGTAAGTAGTTACAGTTTTGTTTTGGGGTCACAAGAGCTATCCACAAACTGCTCCTGAATGTCTACCACTCCTGAGTGACTTATGTCTTAATAAATTATTCCTGCTACACACTTCTCATCCCCCATGCTCCCTTTCCTTTCCACCCCTGCTGGCTTCCTTTACTTATAGAATGCACTTTTTTTCCCTTGCCTTCCTCCTACTTTCTGCTTCTTTCCTTAATTATATCTTATCCTGCCTCCCCATCACTTATCTTTGCAGTTGCCTACACCCGCACCATCACTGCGTGCACCATCTTGACAATTCCCCTTTGTCTTTCATGACCACACTCCAGTTCCCCCTTTTCTCTCTTAAATGCTTCCTGGGCATCTCACCCAGGTCTGCTCCTAGCTGATTGTTATTTTCTGACAGAAACGCCATGGCTGTGCCTGTACTTCACAAAAACTGAGCACATGGATAGCAACGCTCAACATTTATTAAATGCCCAGCACCACAGCCAAATCCAAAATGTGAATGAAAATTCATTTAAGTGTTAATTTATAAAAAAATCTGTTGTTTGTAATCTGTATTACAGTGAAGCTTTATTTACATTGTTTTTTAGTTTTTACTTTCATATTTCAGACTGAAAAGACCATTTTTAAAGGCAGCTGATTATTCTGTGGAAAACCAGAAAGATATGTATTTTGTTTTAATTTCCATATGAAGAATTTTGCTTTAACTGACTCTGTCTGTCTTTCATTTGTTCTAACATGAGAGGCAGGAGAACAACCAGGTGCTGAACAGCAGAGACAGTATCAGACAGGAGATGCAGAGCATTCTGTGGGAAAACAGTCGACTGTTTCGAAAGTTAGGAGAACTGGAAAGGTAAATACAGAAATCATTTAGTTAAGTAATTGTTTATTTTACATCAAACTTGATTCTGTTGTTTTTCCTTCCCCTTGTCTCAGTTGGTTATATCACAGTGCTTCTAAATTATCTCACACTAAGAGAGGTTTTCTAAATTTCACCTCTTCAGAACTCCTCTGTTATCTTTCTAAGCTGCCCCTAGTTGTAAAGGGTGTCTCTCCTTTTACCTCTTAGAACATCAATATTCATTTTTCTTTGTTGCCAGGGGATACTCCTTCATGTCAATCCTCAGAACTGCTCTGTTCAGTATTGAAGAAGTGCCGCATAGTATATCATGAGGTGAGTAAATTGTGCAAAATTCATATCTGTAGGTCACATTGGTTAGCTAAATATTACCCTGGCATGAATCTACTTACACCTTCTGCTGGAATGGTCAAAACTAATGAGCTCCCCCAGTTTGGATCTGATTCTTGTCATAAGGAATTTTAAATAAATACTCATTATCAGATACTGCAGGAGACAACAGCTGTGAATCAAACTCATTAGTCATGCTTGAAAATCAGATCACATAGCAAGACCCATCATGGTGTCCTGAAGGAGAGATGGAATTAGCAAAAAAGGGAGAATAATATTGCTGGAACTGAATTCATCCTCAAGCCACAGTGAGCACTTTCACATTGTGAACATTTTTTTTTTTTTGCTGTTTTTTCAAAATCTCACCAAGATGATATTAAGATATTTTAAATGTCATGGGAAAAGGTTAAAAAATAAATAAAAAAATAAGACAGTGTACAGATCCCAGGACAAAAAGTACCCTCTTCTGCCATAGACACTGGTGGCAGAACTAGAAAAAAAGATGGGATCCTCAGAACACAGAAATATTCCTACCTCAAGATTAGGCCATGCTTTGAGTGGCCTTCCTGTAGTAGAATGAAGCAGCACACCAAAAAAAAAAGAAAAAGAAAATCCTGATAGACCAAGCAAGAAGCACAAGAGACAATAAAGTGGACTGTTGAGGATAAGAAAGAGGTTATGTACTGTTTCTCTGGGTAACAAACCCAGATCCACACAGAGATATATAGAAAGCCCAATGAAAAAAAAGAAATCAATTAATGAAAAATACTTACAACAGAAAAAAACTGTTTAAAGCTATAGAAATTAATTTAAGATCTTTAATACATCAGATCAGACCAAAAAAATGCCTAGATAAAAAAAAACATTGGGCCATCTGTAAAAAGATGCAACACAGGAAGAAGAACAAAAAACAAATGCTATCAAAAATCATAAGAAAGCATCACTGACTTGGGAAAGAAAAAGAGATCTGGTGTAGTACCATGTTTATACTGGGGGGGAGCTATACTAACCAATATAACCACTGTAGCTGCAACTATATTTGAAGATAAACACAGGAAAAGACCTCTGGATATGTTAAATTTTACTAAGGAAAGAATAATAACACAAAAGTAGAATATAATGAAAAGCAAATTGATAATGATGCAGAAAAGAAACAATAGAAAGTTAAATGACTGATCAACTATGAAGTGAAGGATTTAGTGTGGAGACTCTGATCATGGCAGTATCACAACATAATGAGTCAAGAGGGCAGTGCAACAGATAGAGTGGGACGCTGTTGAAAATGATATAGGGTGACACTGGAACCTTCTGCAGGGACTTGAAAATCCAGTTAGAATTGTGATGCGAAGGAAAGAGCAGCAAACAAAGAGCAAAGATGCTGCTCTCAGTTAAAGAGACAATGATCCGAGGGAAGATATGCTTGATTTAATAGAGATGGACAGACAAATTAAGATAGATGAAAGTAAGAGATTGCAGAAAGTGAATAAACAGATGAAAAAAGATTACAGAAAGTGAAGAATACTCAAGGTGTTATTAGACTTATAAAACAGATGAACGCAGTAATTGGGGCAATTAGAAAGATTCATGTGATGTAACAGAAATACATAGCACACACTACTGTACAGTTAAACTGATAAGAGATAAAGTACTACGACAAAAACATCGAGTAACAAAGTAAAGGAATGAGTAGAATGCCATCACAGAAGCACTGACTAGAGAAAACTGTAAAGGAACTGATGCAAGAAGTATCACTATTAAAACAGATCAGGCTCTATCTTACAGTAACAAACTAAAATAATCAGACAACAAAATAGAAATAATAAAGACAAATATGGAGGAAAAGTGCTCAGCAAGCAACTCATTGATGACTCAGAAAAGGTTTTATAGAGAACTGGGAAAGAAAGCAAAAGCAATAGTAGCATCACCTAAATGAAGACCATGATGAACTTAGCAAAGATATTAAAATGGATGCAAGAGTGAACAGTAGCAGTAAGAAGAGGTCAACTATAGAAGATACGAAATGGAAGGAAGGATCAGTCAGAGAAACCAAGATACAACTTAGGCTCCTAACTGGAAATCCCCAGGACTAGATGTGGCCTTCAACTTCTGGATAAAAGAATTAACATCTTTGTACAATGATATAGCCCGGAGTTAACAAAAACAGTTTTATGCATATTCTGAATGGTCCCTAACTTATTTAACAACAGGAAAAAACATAATCCTCCTTAGGAAAGAATTTGCAGACCATCCTAAGAACTGTAGACCAATAGCTTGCCTTCCAACAGTATATAAATTAATTATATATGTATATATATATATATATACATATACTGAAGCTGGTGCAGACGCAGTTGTAGTCACTTTAAAAATATTAATAATGTCAGTAGAACAGAAAGACAATAAAAGAAAATCATATGAACGAAGGATCATCTTTATTAAACAATGCTATAACAGAGACCCATAAAAAGAGGACAGAGCCTAAGTATAGCATTGGTAGATTACAAAAAAGTATGTGGCAGTATCCCACAAAAAGGATTATGGAGTGCTTACAGATGTACAAAGATATACCATACACATTTAAATTACATAGCTATTACTATGAGACAGTGGCAAATCAAGTTATAACTAACTGACTCATGACAAAGGGCAAATTATTATCCTAGGGATTAAAAAACAAAGGGTAATATTCTAGGGTGATTCTTTGTCACCACTGCTTTTTTGCTTTGCACTTATTTCATTAAATTATTGGCATAATAGACTAGGCTATGGTTACAGCTTAAGTTCTAGAAACCTTCTTTGCCAAATGACATCTCCTATGGATGATTCAAAACTGTACAGCTCATCAGACAACTGAAAGCACAAAGATAACTGATTAAAATGTTTTCAGATGATATAAGAATGACATCTGACCTTGATAAATGCAGAAAAGCAGCGTTTAGAGCAGGAAGAATAAAGCATCAAGAGAGTATCAACCTGATGGAGGAATGTGATATAAGAGAATTTGAAGAAGATGGTGTTTGTAAATATATGGGAATAGCTGAAGGGTCAGCAATACAGTATTAGCAAGGAATGTTTTAGAAGAAAAAAGCAAATCGAGACAATTGCATTGACATCTAGGAATAACGCTGAAATTACAAATTGTCTTTCTCTTCCTTTTCTAACTTACACCTTTGTGTGGAATTGACTGGCTACAAAAAGTGCATTGGATCGTGTACACAAGAAAACAAAAAGTCAGTCATGCTTATTAAATGGTTTAAAAATCAGTGCATGGCTAGATTATATATTCCTGTACCATCCCTCTGTAGACTTATTTCACTCTTTATGTAGTCTAATAAAATGTTTCCAAAAACAAAATGTCTGTTCTATCTCTAGGACTTTTATTGCATTAGAAACATCCTATCTCCATGTAAGCAGCAATTCTGAGCACCTGAAACACAGAGGTAGATTGTAATTTATACACAGATTCACTGTATCTGTGGAATCTGCATGTTCTCCCAGCGGTTGGATAGCGTTCGAAAGACATGCGTGCGTAAATGGGCATGCCTTCATTGAAGGTTGGGCATCGAGCTGGCACCTCGGCTTTTCGTAAAAATCTACTGCCAATCATTAGCAGACCGGAGTCCTGCTGTGGCGACCCCTTACCAGGAAAAAGCCAAAAGACGAACAACAACAACAACAACTGTATCTTAAAGGGAAAAGTATTTACAAACACAATTTGACACAGTATCATTGCATTTCTTGTTGTCTGTGTGCTTTTTGTCCCCGTGCCTGTCTACTATTATGTCTTAACCTGATCAGACACATCCATTTACTCCCTTACCCAGGGCTTTCACCAGGGCTCAGGGTGAGAGCTATCCATTGGGCTGTAACATTCAGACAGCCTTGAGGGTGCTTTTTGCCCTTACTGGAATCCCAGCAATGAGATCATTTGTAGTGGCCTAAACCCATCCCAAGTTATCAACACCAGCTTCAGAGGTTCATAATGCCTTCACAAATTCATGCAAGCTCTTTCACACCTCATATGAAGAATATCACCATTCAGTGGATTGGTGAGCCTAACAGCTGCCCCCAACCTGTTTATTTGCAACCCTTCCCCTCCACCAAGAGGATCTCAGCATTATGCATACAACTTCATCTTGACATCCCCTCAGAGATGATCATGCTAGTCTTCCTCTGCCAGCAGCATCAAACACCACAACATAGATTGCCTGCAACTTAATCAGAGCTTTATCCCTCTGTTGACATATATAGAGCAGTATAACCATAGAGTAATTGCTTGCATTACCTTATAATTGTCTGAAGGATAATTAACACTAATTAACCTGGATTACCTGCAAATTAATCAGAGCTTTATCCGTCATTTCCACCAAGTGTTGGCTTATCATTCCATTTGTTGACATGTAGTGCAACATAACCCTAGAGTAATTGCTTGCATTACCCTATAACTGTCTGAAGGCTAATTAACACTAATTAACCTGGATTACCTGCAAATTAATCAGAGCTTTATCCCTCAGTTCCGCCAAGTGCTGCCTTATCATTCCATTTGTTGACATATATAGTACAGTATAACCATAGAGTAATTGCTTGCATTACCCTATAACTGTCTGAAGGCTAATTAACACTAATTAACCTGGATTACCTGCAAATTAATCAGAGCTTTATCCCTCAGTTCCACCAAGTGCTGCCTTATCATTCCATTTGTTGACATATATAGTACAGTATAACCATAGAGTAATTGCTTGCATTACCCTATAACTGTTTGAAGGCTAATTAACACTAATTAACCAGGATTACCTGCAACTTAATCAGAGCTTTATCCCTCAGTTCCACCAAGTGCTGGTTTATCATTCCATTTTGTGACATATATAGTGCAGTATAACCATAGAGTATTTGCTTGCATTACCCTATAACTGTCTGAAGGCTAATTAACACTAATTAACCTGGATTACCTGCAACTTAATCAGAGCTTTTTCCCTCAGTTTCACCAAGTGCTGGTTTATCATTCCATTTGTTGACATATATAGTGCAGCATAACCACAGAGTAATTGCTTGCATTACTCTATAACTGTCTGAAGCCTAAATTCCCAGATGCTCTCCATATGGTGTACCAAGATCTGTATGGAGGTTACTGCACTGACAGACATGCAGTTTGCTAACAGAATGAAATGTCTACCAGAAAATGCATGTTGCAGTGTAATCTGAAGTGAGTGGCATTCAGAGCTCCTCATGAGACTTTCAAGGTCTCAGAGCAACAGTAGATTATTGCTCAGGGACTGAGGAGCATAGCAGAGGCAGGGTACACAAGTGGCTGACACTGCAGGTATTCATTGAAGGGAAAGGGCCAACAACTGAGATTTTCTTCACTGCATGTCCCTTTACTAAACCATATATTCTTCTAGCTTGCCCGATCACCTTTCCAATATTTCCTACAAACCTGTAAGCATGCTGTCTCCTTTGCAACATGCTTTTTTCTCTTTGAGTAATATATGTTATGATAATGCAACATATACAACACATTTTCATGCCAGAAATCCTACACAGACTACCAAACCTCCCATTTACCTGTCCCACATGTCCTACAACAGCCATTTAATAGTGCTTATTGAACAAGATACTTAATAATATGCTACAAACCTTGGATATTCAGCAGAATGTCGGGGACAAAGGAGAAGATGAGTAATTATACTAATTGCTAGAGGAGCACCAATAGTGATAGAAGAGGGGAAAAGGTAATAATGGTATATTTGTGATAGTAAAGGGCTATTGGCAAGGGAGGAGGATTATGCCTGCGTAAATTTAATTTTCACCAAAAACTGCTATTATGGAGCTTAAGAAAATTTTGGGAGAAATACAGTAAACTCTCAGTTAACCGGAACTCAATCAACCAGAAAAAAATCAAATTAATACAGTGTAATTTTCATGTGTTGCACTTTCTGGCCTCCCACCCCACCCTGCAGAAACATACTTTATGTTTTTAGAGTTGTTAAAAGTAAGGTAGGAATAAATTCCCTCTCTCCCCAAACTAAGAACACGTCAAACCAAACAATAGTATAGGGTACAATATTAGTCAGGCCTATTAATAGTAATTCTCAAGCAACCAGAAACTATAGTTATCCAGCATCTACAAATCCACATGGGTGCCGGTTAACTGAGAGTTTACTGTAATTAACCTTCACCTGAGAATATTAGCTATAGGTGGGGACTGGAACTTGATTTTCAATAGTGAGGATGTATATGGGGGACCTAGAAGAGAAAATATAACAAAAAAGGATAGACTTCTGAAGAAATGTATCAAAATATTTGGTATGGAAGACATGAATTCAGTAGAAGGAACTCAGAAACAATTTGCATATTATTCCCCAAGGTATAATAACTGGGCTAGACTAAACAGAAATTATATTTGGCGCAAACATGTACATTTAATTGAAAGCTTCATCATATATCCATTAACTATTTCAGATCATGCACTAATAACATCTAAGATAAAAATGCAGGGTAATGAAGTGAAAATAAGACAGAAGCGCTTTCCCACCTACCTGATAAAAAGAGAGGAATTTAAGAAATTGGTATTAGAAATTCCAAGAGCTGTTAGGGGAGTTAGAAATTCCTTCAGAAGTTGTAGATAGTGAATGGGAAAAATGAAAATGGAGTTTAAAATAGGGTAGAAATAAAAAAGAAATAGATATAGTTAAGAAGAATACAGAATAAGGGGACTCTCACAGAACAAGAAGAGATGCAACTGCAGAGTGCTAAACAGAAAAATAAGGGGGTATCTAAATAATATGAGTTGAAAAAGATTGTTGCTAAGCAACTATTTTTTGAAATAACTCCAGAGCACAAAAACTTTTAACACAATGACTTAAGCAACAGAATGTGGAAGGGGGTGTTGCCAAACTGAGGGTGCCTTTAATAAGAAAAATAACCAGAGATCTTGTAGAGGTATTAGAGATATTTTTAGAAGTTTTATGAAAATTTGTATAAAGCAGTGAGTTGCTTAAGCTGATAGAGCTGCTTTCTGTTTTACCTATTCTATTTTATTTTCCGTTTTGAGAAATCTGCTTGGCTTGGCGTTTTTGTTCTATGTGGCAGACAGATGCTTAAATTACCAGGCCACAGATTTCACCTGCCTTTTTCATTGGTTAATTTGTTTCTTGAGTGATACTTAAATACATGGACTATATCTATAGCCTTATCTTTTCTGATAAGACTCAAGGCCTGTAAAAACTTGCACTGTTGTTGACTCCCTGCTGGTTATTTTTCTCACCCCCCTCCTGTTCCTGGATCTTCTTTTTAAACTTGGTGATTTTTAATTGCCCACCTTTACTGTAAATTGAGCTTTATAAGCTACTCCCTTTCTGTGCAACTGTTGATTGATATATTGAATTATTTATTTGCTTTTCCTGGTAATTATTTTGAAAAAGAGTGCATTTTGCTTCTTATTGTCTGTTCTACTGATTTAATTGCTCTGAATTCATTATCTAGCTAGCTGTTGGATGCAGTAGTGGATTTTTACACTATAGCAAGCTCTTTTCTGTGTTTTTACATCAAGAGGACCTAGAGGTGTGGTTGTTATTGATGTATAGTGAGACAACTCCACCTTTAGTCCTTGTCTGTACAGCTACTGGTCTAAAAGTGTGTAAGGCAATGAAACCTTGCACTGCTGGAGTAGTCTCTGTAGCTTTAAACTGTGTCTCAGCAATTGCACAGATGTCTATATTCTCTAGGGTGAGGAGGACTTGGAGGAAGTTGATTTTGCTATATCAGTAGCTTTTTCAGTTTGGCATTGCCTAAAATAGGCTCTATGAGGAAGGATAAAGCTTTAGCCAGTATTTGGAAGCCAGAAAGGACATGTGCAGACCATCCCTGGCAAAGCAACATGGTTTGTTACTCATGTCTTCCCATGCTGACAAATATCGGAGCGCCATAGAATAATGCCAGAAACCAAACCAGTTGTTAAAATCAATAATATTTTGTTGGTTTTCTGGCATCATTCTTGGTGAAGGTAATATGCTACTCCATGCCAGGCTCATATTAGCCAGAGACATCTCTTGATATAGTCTAGGGAGGTTAAATCAAATAAATCCAATTCAGAGGTCAAGATAGTCTCCCGGGCAAAGGACAACCCTAAGGCCTTCTTCAACTATGTCAGAAACCTCAAAGACAGAACACAGTAGTGTGATGAACTGGTGGTTAAAGGTGCCACAATCACTCAACCAAGTGATATAGCGAATCTGCTGGTTGTCAAATTCAGTTCTAACTTTACCCCCCCCCCCGATCCCCAGCTACCTTCAAAGAAATACCTTCAAACATAACCCATCCAACTATAAATAGAGAGCATGTCCTTGCTGTGCTTGCTAAGGCCAGAGCACAGCCTCAGTTGGCCCCAGTAATATTTCAGGATGTCTCTTGAATAGTCTAAAGCATGACCTACCAGTGTCACTAGAGTAATTATTTAACTATAATCTTAAAACAGACTTTGTGGCTTGAGAATGGACAGCTGCAACAGTCATCTCTCTTCATAACGGTGAACCACCAACATATCCTGGAAACTACAGACCATTAGTATGACTCGTCCCATATGCAAAACCATGGAAAGAATTATCATGGCGATGATCAACAAAGACATAGACCTTCAGACACTGGATCCATCCCAGTTTGGCTTTGTCATAGGAAGGTCATTTCTACTGAACCTGGTGGACTTTTTGAGAAGGTCACCAAGACAATGAATGAGGGTAAAACAGTGCATGCTGCCTATCTTGACCTGGCTAAGGCATTTGAAAGTATACCCCACTCTAGCATTGTTAACAAACCTATGGAATTAGGCATAAACTCCTGTATAACACACTAGATAGATCAGCTAGCTCACAGATAGGATGCAGGAAGTTAGGATTGGTGAGACCACCTCCTCAAAGAGGCCAGTCACCAGTGGAGTCCCTCAAGGCTTTGTGCATTTACTTCTCAGAAGTCAAGGCTAAGGTCAAAGACCTCTGGATGACCAAGTTTGGAGATGATTGCAAACTGGGAGCAGTCATAGAATCCACCCAGGACACTAACATCTTACAATAGGGTCTAAAACAGACAAATGACTGATGCCAATGCCATAGATTAAAACTTGAAGTAAAGAAATGCATTATAGCACTTTTAGGGAAGTTGGCCACCTCACAAAACTATGTCATCAATAAAAAAACCCTAAGGGTTGACCCACTAGTCAGGGATCTGGGAACACGTGTAGACAGTAATCTGATCTTCGACCAACATATATCCAAGGTAGTAAGGAAGTCTTTCTATGTTTCTCAACTTATAAGTAAGTATATGGCATCTAGGTCCAAAAAATTCATTGTACCACTATACTTGGCCCTCATCAGACCTATCATTGAGTATAATGACCCCTTCGGTATGTAACTGACCAGACAGATGCAACATGTTTATTATATAAGTTCATAGGAGGTTACTAGGCTAGCAGCCCTAGAGTCCTTACAGGCCTAGCGATGTTAATCCTGAGTTGCCTCAATTGTCCTTGGTTAGAGGGACATAATGCGTGGAGCAAGTCTATGATAAACACTAACTACCCCTGTCCATGAGGGACATGGGTACCACCCCTGGGGTGAATTTGTGGTGTCCCATCCATTTGTCCAGGTTGTACTTGGTTAGGGTCAGTGAGG
Source organism: Protopterus annectens (assembly GCF_019279795.1). Lineage (NCBI taxonomy): Eukaryota > Metazoa > Chordata > Ceratodontiformes > Protopteridae > Protopterus > Protopterus annectens. The sequence continues at coordinate 699,428,840 of NC_056747.1, forward strand.
AGCTCTGCTTCCCATGAACTGGAAGTTTATACCAGATTAGCAGCAATCTTTGGGAGATATATCTGTCTCATGAAAAAGAAAAAGTATTCTGACACCATGGCACTCGAGTAACACTTTATTTCACCTCTAGGGCTTCTTCAGGCAAAACAATCTACACAGTGAGTCAATGCACCTAAATACATGACCAATAAATGAAATAAATCATGTGACCAATAATTACGACTTCAAAACCATGTGATTGCTAAAATAAAATCATCTGTCAAATGCTATTAAAATTCAAAAATCATATTCGGTGTTTTGTCTGTAGATATATAGTAAATACATTCTAAAAAATGAATATATTTACCAGGTCATTTAAAATAATTGTCCATTTAAAACAAATTTTATTTAATTCTGTTGCATCTTTCTTTAAGCACTGGTTTTATAGTAAAGTTTTCATTCAAGCCAGGAGGTGACTGTGCCTTAAATCTAAGGATCCATTTATTTTCTACTAGTCTTTTGGCTTTTTCCCCGTTAGGGGATGCCACAACAGAACTCCGGTCTGCTCATGATTGACAGTGGATTTTTATGGTGCTGAGTTGCCAGCCCAATGCCCAACCTTCAACAAAGGCACACCCATTCACGCTTGCACCTACCTGCATGTCATTAGCATCAGTTGACTGCGGGGAGGACATGCAGACTCCACACAGAAGGCGCTCCAGCCAAGAATCGAACAGGAGAACCTCTTGCTGTGAGGTGACAATGCTAACCGCTGCACCACTGCAGTTGATATCCATTTATTTTCTACTAGCTCTGTATAATTTTTAAGGTCACCACCTCTGATGCTTTCTGCAATGGTTTGTAGAATGTATTAGTGTCTCGAACATGTTTATATAATGCATTTGTGTCTATGTGTCGATGCATGTTCACAGATTCGGTCATTTAATCTTCTTACCAAAAAAAGAGCTCTACTTGATTGACAAACTGACATGTAAATTATATTGGCAATATTACATATTCCACAATAATGAAGCTGAAATGGTGTTTGTTTAACTAATTAATAATAGTAGTAGTATTGGTGTATATGTATTTACAAAACCGACAGTTATAACATTTATGTGTACCTTTTTTAAGGTTGATGTTTTTATTAATATACTTCTTTTGCTCTTTGTAACATAATTTTTTTATAATTATATATATAATATATATATATATTTTAATATAAACCAATATCTTTTAACTATTTCTTATATTTTCCTAGTATGCTGATCATAGGTTAGAATACAACTAAAGAGCTCCTTGTTATCTGTTGCTGATTTGGGATTACCACCTTAGTATTGTGTTGCTCTGAAAAAAATTGGTGTAAATGTTGTCCGACTATTTAATTGAATATCTTTGCCCAGTACAGTAACTTCCTGTGTGTTATAACCTCTCTCTATGAAGTCACTGGTTATAAGTTCAAGTTGTCTGTTCATTTTTCTCTATTCATGGTTAACCTCAGTACTCCCATAAACTGATTTTTGATAATGTTTTTAAAAATATGTGGAGGATGCATGCTATTTTTATATAAATATGTATTTTCTTTGTTTTCTAAAAAGTGTAGTTTGTATTTTTCTTGTAGTATCTTTGTATAGCCGAATATCTAAAAATTCTATGTGTGTAAAGCTTGGCACATAAAAATATTCTGACAATTCAAGTGTTATTTCATTATTAAGATGCATACCATAAACTGAAGTATTCACATTCATAATGATGTTGTTCGCTTGTTTTCTGTCTATAGCAAGGTATTTGTCTGTATTAAGCATTTCATACATTTTAAAATCACAGTATACCTTGTCTACAACAACTACTCCACCCCCTTTATCTGCTGCTCTTATTAATATGTCAACATTAGCTGACAATGTCTTTAAGACAGTTCTCTCTACTGTTGTTAAATTATAAAACTGACTTTTTTATGTAGCCATAAACTGGTAAATATCGTTCTCCACTGCTTGTTCAAATGCTGCTATCAATGGATTATGCATTGGCATAAACATGCTGTTTCTTTTATAAACATTTACATTATTTTCATTAATAATTGTTTGTGCCAAGTAACAGTTTTAAATTTATGTTCCTAGTAGAAAGTCAAAATTCTGTAAGAATGTCCAATATATCATTAAAGTTAGCTGGTATAAAAGTTAGTCCTTTATTCAATAAAGATATCTCATGTTGATTTAAAGCATAGCTAGATAAGTTAAAGACAATGTCACTAATCTTTTTGTTTGACTTCTGGTTTGCATCTTTTCCTGTGTGTCCCTTTTCCTGCTGCATCCATGTTTTTTTTTCAGATGATGTTATTTTAGCAATCACATGATTTTGAAGGCTTAATTATTGGTCACATGGTGTATTTCATTTATTGGTTCATGTATTTAAGTGCATTGACTCATTGTGTTGATTGTTTTGCCTGAAGAGGCCCTAGAAGCTCTAGAGGTGAAAGTTGTGTAACTAGCAAGGAATAATGTTCTTTTTCACATTTTTCCTCGCTTAGTATTCATCAACTTCGTCTAAGCGGTGGAACTTGATTTTACTTTATATATATCTGTCTCTCCAGCATGTTCTTTTAATGTCACAGGCTAGGTTAAGATCCCTAGAGTGAATGACTCATGCCATTTGACTTACGGATGTGCAGCATATCCGTCCAGGCAGGGTCAGAGACTGCCCTGTAGACTAGGCATAAGTCACTTCTCAGCAGCCTATATGATACAGAGTACAGTGACAGGGCTTTCAGTCTATCTGTATAAGTTAAGTCATGGTTTGGAGGCCCCTGTATTTCTTTAGTGAGAAACCTCTGTGGTCTCTACAGCTGCTGCAGGTAGCTGATGAGGTACATAACGAAGGGAGCGTTGTACTCTGTTAATCGTCTGATGAGGGTTGACTACAGTGGAATTATAACATCCTTATACCTGGATGTGATGATCTTACTTATGAGATGCACAATGTAGAAGGCTTTCCTTACCACTACGGAAACAGGGTAGTTGAAGTTCAGATTGCTATCTACTTGTGATCCCAGATCTCACACCACTGGGTTTGAATTTAGGGAGGGTGCTGTCAATATTGTAATTAGCAGGGAATCTGCTTTGCCAAAGGGGATAATAATGCACCTTTTTGCTTTTGGTTTTAGACCGTGGCTTTGGAACCAGTCATTTGTCTGTCTTAGCCCCTCCTGTAATATGTTAACATTGTTGGGGGTCTCAGTGATTGCACCTGATTTGCAGTCATCAGTGAACTTGGTAAGCCAAAGGCCATCTACTTTAGCCTGGACTTCCAGGAAATTGATTCCAAACAGTAAAGGGCCCAGCACATATCCTTGTGGTATGCCACTGTTGATGGGTCTACTGGTAGAGGTAGAGTCACCAACTTTGACAGTATATATTCTGTCGGTGAGCCAATTTGCTACCCATCTAGTGATGTAAGGGTTAATCCCCAGCTGGGAGAGTTTCTCAATGATACCTGAGTGGGGGATTATATCAAAGGCTTTGTCTAGGTCAAGATAGGCAGTATGCACTGTCTTACCTTCATCCAGGGCTTTTGTGACTTTCTCACAGAAGTCTACAAGGTTTAAACAGAAATCTCCTACCTACACATATTGTTCCACATTACCTCAGCCTTGATTTTGTACAGGTGCAAATCTCTCTCAAAAAACAAATGTTTACTTTATTGGTAAATAAAGGTTCCATCTGTGCCCCTGTGAAACATATGGAATATGTAAGCATGCTCCTCCAACTAGAAGGCAAACTAAACAATTTTTTATAAGGTGGCATTAATTACTTAGATATTAAATGGTACATTTACACATCCAGCAATCATTATGCCCAAGTCCTTCTTGACATTATCAACTCCAGTTTCTCAGTCAAGGTATATGCCATCCTTACTAAAGGAACATACTTTCAAGACCTTGTTTTAACTAACTTTCATGCCATCTGCTTAGTCACACAAGTATTCCCTTTCCTAGTTAAATCAGACCATTTGGCCATCTCTATCTATCTATCTATCTATCTATCTATCTATCTATCTATCTATCTATACTGAACAGTTCCACAGATGTTTTTGGAGTTTTTTTTTTTTTTTGGAAGGCTTAGTATGAATAGATTTAACATTAAATTTATGTATAGGTTGAGAAAATTTTCACTGAATCTAGATGTAAGGCAACTAGTAAGTTATATAGGAAGCTTACTTTAGCTAGTTACTTTTTATTGTCTGCAGATATATACACACAACAGTTAGTGAAATACTTACCATATGGGGAATTTGGTAGGGCTCACAGAATTTGTGCTGACAAAGAAATAGGCAGCAAATTATTAACCACTTAGTGGTTATGACATGAACAGCACAGTGGTGCAGCTGTAGCCTTCTCACCTCACAGTAAGAGGTTCTCTGATTTGATTCTTGGCTGGGGTGCCTTCTGCGCTGAGTCTGCATGTCCTCCCTCCATTTGTGTGGGTTTCCTCTGGGTGCTTCAGTTTCCTCCCACGTTACAAAGACATGCATCTGAAACATTTCTCCCCAGGCCTCTGCTGAAAATTGGCTTAGTTCCAAATCAGACTTTCCCGGTTAACAAATGTTAAATAAATAAATTAATTAATTAAATAAAAATAAATAAAAAACTGTCTGACAAACTTCTTAGAAAAAGTTAAATTTGATAGTGGTCCTAATAAAAGGAGATTTTGCCATCATTATAGTAAGTCTAATAAACAGGATGTGTATTTTTTCACTCACTGTGTGACATTTGTGGAAAGGTATCTAGAATTATTAAGAAACATTGGCATATTGTTTTGAATAATAAACTAATAAATTAAATTTGAATAGGTCACCAATAGTTTATTTTGTTCTTTGATGAAACAGTTGGTCCACTGAGGAATACACCTCAGATCAAGACAATAGACTTCTCTGTAAAGGATGTCCAATTTTTCCATTCAGGGATATAATTATTACACATAATATCAGAGGACATAAATTTATTGTGCATGAATGTAAAAACTGTTACTAAACTGGAATAGTATATAATCTGAAATTTTCTTGTTCCAAGTACTGTGTTCATCAGACAGGGAGACATATATCAAAGACATTCAGAATGTGTTCCTTACTAGTTCTGTGTCCCAAGATTTTGCCAACATACATTTTTTAGAGGTACTTTCAGTGTTTTAAAATATTTTTTCTGCATACCCTTCCTGAAGTTGAACTCCATTATGATATAGCCCCACTTCTTTTACAGACTGAGGCTTGGTACATTTTTTCCTTAGAAAGTTTATAGGTGAAAGGTTTAAATAATTAAATATATTTAATATAATTTATGTTATGTGATTTATTTATTTGATTAGTTTATACTAATTAGGATAATTGTGCAATTATGTATTTTACTGGGTGGTTTTTAATTGGTGGGAGGAAGAAACCTAAGGGTAGATAACGTGTATGAAATTCTTTATTGTCATTTACCTAGAAGGCACAGTTGCTGAGACACTAGTTAATTATTGATTTTATGTTAGAAATTAAAGAGAAATTATATGGTTATAAAGGATTGACTCCTGCTATGTGGATTTTCTTGCTGAGCTTGATAAGTAATAAGATGTTCTGGTGGATAATTTTGTTTTTCCATTTAGCTGTCTCTGTCTACCTCAAACGCAGCTTTGTTAGTACCAGTAGTCCATTTTAATTAAGTGTAATTCAGCAAAACCAGCCTATTAGATTTTATCGACCTTTTAAAAAAAACATGACTAGTCCAATCAAAAAACATAAATGGTCCAGTCATCCTGAGTCCCAGAACACTGACAAACCAGCCCTAACCAAAGAATTTTATGACCTATTAACTCATTATGTAGGTAAAAGTGTCCCCTTTTGACATACTCAAAATAATAAATACATTAAACATCCAGCTGGTGGGAAAATAAAGAGTACTACACTAACCAACCCTGAATAAATAGCTGACATCTTGGATAATAAATTCAGCTCTAATTTTACTTTTCCTACTATACTCTCAGTCTCCCTATATTAGCTCAGGCCAACTGCCCTCTCCAAAACAAAAGAGTAACACCTTCATGAGGCCAGATAACATATATTACTACTTACTAGTAGGTTTAAAGCAGCACCCAACCAAACCTCTCCTAAACATCATCAGTCAAAGTTTCTTGAAAGGATATGTACCCAAAGAATGGAGAAATACTATAGGTATCCCCTCTATACGGGCAACCCCTCCACTGACCCAGTTAACTATAAGCCCATCAGTCTCACTAGCCTTACCTATAAAACCAGAAAAAAATAATTGTAGAACTAATCAGTAAGGGCATTCAAAGTCCACATATTATAGACCCTTCAGAGTTGAACTTTGTCAAAGGTAGCCTGTTCTTTCTTAGCACTGTTATCATCTTTAAAAACATCACCTATTTCTAGATGAAGGACTTCCTGTCCACACTGCTTATGTGGATTTAGCCATAACATCTGATACAATCCCTCACTATGACATCATAAGTAAACTAACCCAAGTGAACATCAACCAGATTCCAATCCATCATAATTCTCCATTACTCTACCCTTATTCTCCCCTTTACATACTGTGCAAACTAGACAGTGTAAATCCCTAGTAACATTCAAAATTCTATTAGATGAATGAACAAGATCACATACATTTATCTTGAGTCATTTGCTGCAGTCATGTAATTATGCCAAACTAAACATTATCACATTTCAAACCTCCCCATTCATTTTCTGCTTGTCTATCCCTCCCTTTTCTCCCACTCCTCCCTGTTTTCCTTCCCTCTAATATGCTCTAGTTGAAAATATTTTATCTATATCTCTCAGATAAACTGTATCTCTTACCACCATCTTCTTTGCTGTTAGGTCAACTTCAGGGTTTCTTCTATGGCATTGTTGGCTAAGTCTGCAATGGTTGACATGTCTTTGACTTAGTTAACGTACAAACCTAATAACTACCTTTGACTTAGTTAACATGCAAACCTAATAACTACCTTTGACTTAGTTAACGTACAAACCTAATAACTACCTTTGACTTAGTTAACGTACAACCCTAATAGCTACCTTTGACTTAGTTAACATGCAAACCTAATAACTACCTTTGACTTAATTAACGTACAAACCTAATAACTACCTTTGACTTAGTTAACATGCAAACCTAATAACTACCTTTGACTTAGTTAACATGCAAACCTAATAACTACCTTTGACTTAGTTAACGTACAAACCTAATAACTACCTTTGACTTAGTTAACGTACAAACCTAATAACTACCTTTGACTTAGTTTAACGTACAAACCTAATAACTGTTATCTGACAGGGAGCATGACTGCTCATGGATGCATTACGCTTTTCCATCTATATTACACATATGTACATCAGCATAATATGGTTCATAAAATGAATATATATCCAAACCTCAGATTTCCACAGACGTGTAGCTGGTTAAAGTAGCTCCCTGGGGCAGTGCTGTGAACTAACCAGTGCCCCCCTCCTTCAGCTCTTCAAGTCAAGTGAAGAGCCAAAAAAAAAAAAAAAATGAATGCATAACATGATCCCCCTCCCTTCCCTCCTACCCCAGCCATTCAGGTCCTGTTTCTGTACCCTGTCCCTAACCCTCGTATGTCATAATTCTTAAAAAAAAAAAAAAAAAAAAAAAAAAAAAGAAAAGCGTTTCTTCTTTTAAATTGTAGCAAACTTTTTACTGCAATGTAGCAAGCAGTTGCTGCAGTTTAGACCACACACACAGTGCTACAGCACTCAGGTTTGACCACAAATGCCAAATGCAATATCAGCTTTTAAAAGCCAGTATTACATTAAAGAGCTATTGTGATCAGTTGATTAGATCCCCAACAATGTGTGCCCAGGGCTATTGTCCCTCTCACCCCATGCTACCTACGCTACTGGATTTTCTCTCAATATTAATTGATATTATTTAATAATACCTCTCAGACATTATTTACCTTTTATTTTCCCCCTCTTTCTCCTTTTATCTTCCATTTATTTTTTTTTATCAATCTTTGTACAGTGAATATTATATCTTCTGCTTTTGCAGTCTCCTCTGCTTCTACTTCTGCTCCTCTTTTTCTTTTTGTGATAAAACAGAACAAATATTACTCACTTCAATGGTCCCACACTTTTGGCTGACTCTGTATTCTTTTCCAACCCTATAGCAGTTATGTCTCCTTCCACATATAACTATGTTGTCTTCCTGTAAAACCACTGTTTCACAATCAACATATTCGTTTTTTTCTTTTTTATATATCATCAGATTCTTCTCCAAGAATAAGTGTACAGTTTATTCAAAAAGAATCCTCCTTTTTATATCTATAACAGTACTGTGCACAGTTTACTTTTGTGTGTCCCCTATCCTTACACACTTTTCTTCTTTAGACATTCCTTAGCAAAACTGACCAAGTTCTTTACAAATACAACATCTCTTTGGATAACCTACACAGTATACAATACTCTGACCTGCACAATACACAACACCCTCACCTACACAGTATACAACACACTGACCTATGCAGTGCACAATATATTGTAGTATGCAACAAAATCAGGACAACTTCAGTTTCTTTACTTTTTATTTAAAATAGAACTATACCTAAATATCAAGTTTTTATTTCTGAAAAGTGATTTTCTTCCCTGTAATCCAACATTAAATATGCCACATACAGCAAACTCAGAATTTAATATTTATTCCATTTGTTTTATGTCTGAAGTTATTTCTGTTTGCCTTTCTTTCCTACATTTCTCTCATCATCTGTTACATCACAAATTCTGCTAAGAAGGCAGAGTAATTAGGCTAGTGACTTGTTCCAACAATAGAGACATTAAGAAAACAATGGCTCTTAAATAATGGTATTTAAATATGTCTTATCAATCACAAATTGCAGTATCGCACCTCAGATAAATAGTGTAGCTTGGAGTCTGACAAAAACAAAGCTTTCAGTCTTTGTTTTCAGATGCAACTAAACAGGAAAACACAACTCAAAGCTATTACAAATTAATTGTTTTTCCCTTTAATCAAACTCTGACTACCACAAAGAAAGAACATATTTTCATCTTACTAGATTTTCTGTTAGTATTTGACTTTGCATTTTTTCTACACTGTATTTTCTTTATAAGTGCATGTTTCTTTTAGTGTTTTCATGGATATTATCAGCTTTCCTATGGGAAATGAAACTACCCTTTGACTCCTACATTCAGCTTCCTCGTGAAACAAAATAAGAAGAGACACTGTGGAAACTAAATAGTATGTAGCTGTGGCTTGGCAGATGAGGTTGAGCAACAAGAGGTCGAGATTAATGTCAAGGAGGAATAGACACTAGGGTGGCCATTACAGGGAATTTGAGAGGAACTCAGAAAGTACTGTCAGGAACTATATGCAGAGGAACCACATCAGGATTAAGTTGAGGTGAATGAGGAGGAAGAGGTGGAATACCAGAAGGAATAACACTGGAAGAAGATGATAGAAGCAGCTTAGTGAAGAGGACAGAGAGGGAAGTAGTATTAAGAGCATTGGGAAAGATGGCTAAGGGAAAGTTCCTTAGTGGTGATGGACTACCTATGGAAATGTGTGAACTAGTGAATGAGGAGATATAATCAGTGGAACTATGCCCCCAGAATCATGTAGGGGAAGTGTATATAAACAGGAGAAGGCTCTGGCTCTAACCCCCTACAGGCCAGTATTAATACTGAATCAGTACTGTAAGTATTTCATGCAGATAATGACAGATAGGTTGTGGAAGATATTGCATAAAGTGATTCACAGAGAGCAAACATTTTTGGGGGGTGGTGGGCGGAGATTAGCAGGTAAGCTAACTAGAATTTTAGTGATATTTCAGGATACACTAGAGACAGAAAAGAAGCTAGCACCGATTTCCTTAGATGTTAAAAAGATAGAATTAGCTGAAAACTTCTTTTTGAGGTAGCTATAAGATTCAAGATAATGAACAGATATGATTAGGTTTTCATACAAAAGGACATCAACTAGAGGGAAGTTAAGAGCTAGATTGTCAGGAAAGATAAGTATACAGAGGCGTAGACAACTAGGATGCCTCCTGTCACCAATACTATTTGACATGCACATTGAACTCCTTCCTGAAGAGATAATGGCATACAGCTGGGGAGACAATAATAAGAACATCACTTTGTACACAATCAATGCATTAATAACTATGATACACCTGGAGAAAGACAGAAGTATTATGGGAAGAAGTTTTGGAGGAAATCATGGTGTAAGACAAACCAGTTACAGACAGTGGAGGTGAATGACTGACTAGAAAGAGGGGAGATAGAAAAAAAATGGAAATGTGATAGAAAGAAATAAAATACCTGGCTATATGGTTTCAAGACAAGGTAGAAAACTTAATGAACATCAGATATACCAGGATATATGAGAAAGTTAAGAAGCAAATTGAAAAACAGAAAGCAATAAGAATGGATATCGATCAGAGAGTGAAATTTCTAAAAATGTTTCTTCTTCCACAGTTTATTTATCCAGAGCAAGCCTACAGGAGCATTCTAGAGGCAGGAACATTAAAAATGGTTACACAGGTATGGAGATATTTTGTCTGGGAAGGAAGCAGACCAAAAGTGTACTTGGCAAGTGATGATGAAAAAAACAGAATGGAGAGCACGGAGCAATAGATTTAAAGTTGAAGATACAGGCACGCATTACGGAAAATATAAAAAAATTAGCTGATGTGAAATATAATGCTGACTGGAAAGAGATGATTAGTGAGTGAAAAGTTGGATGGAGAACTAAGGAGAATATTGTAGAAATGGAATTGGAAACTCCTGCTAGGAACTTAGAATTACCCTGGACAATAGGGACCCACAAACTATTTAATGCACAGTGGCTAAATGGAGAAAAATGGAGATAGAGAGAGAGGTTGACAAAATGGAGATAGAGAGAGTGGTTGACACCTGTAGGATGACCTAAGAAGGAAGAGGAAAGGGAACAGCTACTTGAAGAGGGAAGAAAAAGCTGGACAGGCTTAGGTTTTGTCCTCAGATATTAGTATAAGGGAGACTAAAAAAAGTGGGTCGAGTCTAAGGAAGAATATCCTTTGGAAGATTGATTGAAATTGGAATACCAAGGGGTAATGGTGAAATGAAGGAGAACAAAGAATGAGAGAGAGAGAGAGAGAGAGAGAGAGAGAGAGAGAGAGAGAAGAAAGAAAGGAGAAGCTGCAGATAGTAAAGGAGATAAAGGCATGAAGACTCGAGGAAAGTCTAACCAGAGGATTGCTTAGGGTAGGGAGAAGATGTCTGAAGGAATAAGAAAGGAGAAAGAGAGAGGAGTGGAGACATATTGGAAAATGAGGTACAGTGACAGTTTGAGATGAAGCAGTGGGCACAAATGGTGCAGTTACCCAAATATGTTTTAAGGGCTTACAGATTTAAAATATTCAACTGGAAATTAATTCATAAATATTTCTATACACCAGCAAAGTTGGAGAGGATATTTCCAAGGACACATGGTGTCTGTTGGAAGTGTATGGAACAAAGATTCACTTGGTCGCTATCTTTTATGAACTGTATACAACTGAATGGGTAGAGGAAACAGGCACCTGAACTGATAGATGAATTGCATTCAGAAATAAGGAAACCATCACAGAAACTCTTGAACTACAATAAAGTCATTGAAGAAAATAAAGAGACTGTATGATTAATAATGACAACTGGAAATAAATCAGCTACAAAAGAAAAATGGAAAAAGCAGGACCCATCAACAAGGAAGAGGGAAACTCAATTTAGAGACAGAGGAGAATATAGAAATCAAGGAAGGCTGAGAAGTTATTCAGAAAGAAATAGGAGAGATAAGAGTGAATGGACAATGCCAAATGTGTTGAAAGAGAAAGAGAAGGAAGAATGAATATTGAACCTGAGAGAAGGAAAGGAAAAAAGGGAAAAAAGCAGAAACACCTGAAGCAAAAGAGCAAATATATTGAAATGAGATAAAAGGGGAAAATAAGGGGGGGGGAGTATTTGTTGGGATGTTCTCTTGTTATTTGTTGCTCCTATTACACTACCATATGCACCATGGATGTAAATTGGGTTATCTTAAAGGTTACTAGAAAATAGAAATGTGAAGAGAAAAAACTATGGGGAATTATTGTTTAGAATAAAACTGATAAGTGATTGGATTAGGCCAAGGCGAAGAGAATAATGGGGTTGATTATGAAAATAATCAGCAGCCATCAGCAGAAAACAATCAGGACACACCATGCATCATGAGGAGTACGTCTGTAATTAATGTATAATAAATAAAGTAAAAGAAGTGTTTTAAACAAAAAGAAAAGTGAGGGGCAGGGGCGCTAACATGGGGAGAGGGGGAAAGAAAATGTTTTGATGGAGACCATTTCCAGTTTGGACTTTATAGAGGAGTTCTTAAAGTAAAGCTGCTCTCAGTAAAAGTATTTTTGCATTATTTTCTGCTATGTGTATTTGCTAACTTTGCTTGTTACAATTCCTTCCACTGGATGGATTTCATTCAGGGATTGGTGCAGTTCAGCAAATGTCCGAGAGTGAAAATTGCTTCAATAATGTCTCTTGAATGGATATAGGAAAGGACTGATATGTTGAAAATAGAATCATTCAATCCTTTCCCTCAAAATGCATCACCGTCTTTTGCTTTTCTTGGTGCATACATTCATATTCATGAAGAGAAGGAAGATAATACAAAAAAAGCAGCAATGGCCAATATAGAAATACTAAAACCACTAATTGGCATAGAACAGCAAAATAAAAAAAAAACATGAAACATCAAAGAGAAGTCCTAAAAATTGTATTGCTGGAAACAAAACCTATACTCAGAATATAGTAAAAGATTAAGCACTTTTTTCTTTATTAAATACAAACAGAACTTAATCAAAATATAAATATATAAAAAAAACTATTTTCCAATTTAAAAACTGTGTGCTAAAATGATGTGACCTTCTCGGTTTGTTTGCTGGTGGAAGGAGAATTCCAATCAGGATGCTGTTGAATTACTTTATTATCCTTCCAACACCCGAGATTATAGTGAAAAGCTAGGAGCAAAACCAAAATCTTCTTTTTGTGGGTGCACAGAGGGTCTACAAATATTTCAGAGAACCAGAAACCGGGAATGACAGAAGTCAGACTCATCCATGGACACCCAGTGAGTGTTTCAACTAGTATTTTTAGCTTGTCAAGTACTGAATTGAATGATGAACAGTTAACAATGTCAAAATTAGGCTTGAACTTTATTCCTTCCCCTAGAGCTGATGTTTCTAAGACTTTCTTAAACTGTTTACTACAAAAATGAATTTAAAGTTTATACTAAAAGATGTAAACTTGATGTGTTCTAGATTTATGAAACCATTGTATTTTAATCCTACACTTAACAGCACCATTAGAGTTTTTGAAAAGACTTGTGAGAGTAAAATAAGAACTTTATTAAAACAAAAAAGGAGGGTGCATTATTGTAACATGAATAGTACTCAGAAATTTGTCTTAAGAGAACTTATGAATAACAAAACATTAAGATTTATGAAAGCAGATAAAGGTGGGGGCCTCATGGTTATGGATCAAAGTGCCTATATTTTTGAAATGGAAAAAATGTTGAGTGACGATAAGGAATATTCCTTGGCAATAAAAAATGAAGTAATTAAATGCTTTAAGAAAATAGAGAGTTTTCTATATGATAGTTTAATGGAAGGAATGTTAGATTTAGAGTTATATAATTTTTGTGTTAGTTGCAAATCCTATTATAGGCACATTGTTTGGAATACCTAAGATTCATAAAAAACCCAAGGAACCCACCTTTTAGAACTATCATATCTGCACCTAATTATGCTACTGAAATAATCTCTCTTTATTTGGATGCTATATTGAACCCCATTATACAAAAGCTAGGTTCCTTTATACAGAATTCATGGCATTTTTTGGATAAATTTAGAATTTTTAAGAGAAATATCTCTTCAATCCTGAAAGAAATTGTTTAATGACTGTTGATATATGTTCCTTATTTACTTCTATTCCTCACAATGAGGGGGTTGAATATATGAGACTATATTTGAATACCTTTTCTAAGTTTTCTAATCAGGACATTAATTTTTATTGTAGTCTCATAGAATTACTTTTAGACAATAATTATTTCATTTTTAACAACAAGGTATACAAACAAATAAGGGGGGTAGTGATGGAGTCTTTTGCTGCCCCCTGCTTTTGCTAATATTGTCCTTGGATGGGGGTAACATGTAACATTTAGTCTTATAAAGGAAAAATATAGAGTTGTTTACATTGATAGATTTGTAGGTGACCTTTTTCTGGTTATAGAAGGAATGATACATGATTGCCAGAAATTGGTCGATCAGCTGAATATGGATTCTGCCTTTCTAAAGTTTGTTGTAGAGACCCAAGTGAATTTCTTAGCTGTCACCTTGACTTGGAATAATGAAAACATTGATTTTGATAGTACTATTTATAGAAAAATATTTTTCTAACAATTATTTACACTATCAAAGCTGTTATCCAAGATTTATGAAAAAGAATATACCTAGGGGTTAATTTATAAGGGCCTCTAGGATGACTACTTGTGATGAAGCTTTTGAGAAAGAAATACATTTTATTATATCCTTATTCGTGGAAAGGGATTACAGAAAAGATAGTTCAGATAATATTGCTAAAGAAATTATATCTGAAAGAGAAAGTATGTTTCACCCTATATTAAAGCATCCTTTTAAATCACTTAGAGATGGTATTCCCACCACCCTTGCAATAAGAAAAGAAAATAATTTATTTTGTACTTTAGTCCTAACCATTGATAGTTCAGAGATTAGAAGTGTTATTATAGATACCTGGAATATATTAGAGGGTAATATGGAGTTATTTAATGTTGTAGGAAGGAATTCTAGTTTTGTATATCGAAACAGCTTAAATATTAAAACTTTACTGCAGAAGGATACTACTATAATTATTCCCCCTACATATTTTTCTTACTTAAACAAAGGGATATATAAATGTAAAAGATGTAATATTTGTAGATGGGTCTACTTTCATTCACTGAAAACTCATTTCACTGAATTTCAATTCACCCTCAAAAAATCGCTGAAAGCTGAAATCACTGAAAACTCATTTCACCGAGTCACATTTCACTGAATGTAAGTACTGTTGGGCAAATAAAACGTATATGCCCTTTTCCCCACTGTAGTGCGATCCTGGAGTTATTATATATAATTGGGGGTGTGGCCCCCCACCTACTTAGCTTTTATATTTATGAATTTCATTTCACTGAAAGATAACAATATAAAACCAAAAGTAGGTGGGGGGCTATGCCCCCACAATCCCCAATGTGGAGGGCTATGCCCTCCACCCCCTACCTATATATATACTAACTGGGTCCACGTCACAACTGAATCTCAAAATACTGAATTTC
The DNA here is from genome assembly GCF_019279795.1 of Protopterus annectens. Lineage (NCBI taxonomy): Eukaryota > Metazoa > Chordata > Ceratodontiformes > Protopteridae > Protopterus > Protopterus annectens. Next base: position 699,444,234 of record NC_056747.1, read on the forward strand.
ATTTGATTGAGACCACAATACTTAATTTTCAAAATACTGAAAACTCATTTGACTGAATCTCATTATAGTGAAAGCTTACAATCCTGAATTTCAAACCACAGACATGCACACTTACAACACCAATGATCAACTCTTTCCAAAACTTAAAAACTACTTACTTACCATCTTAACAGAAACTGGATGAGATAAAACCAAATTATGTGGGAGGGCTTCACCCCCACACCCCCCAACTATATAGCTCACCACCACAGTGTGCCCCTCAACCCAAGCCCTTAAGGCAAAACACTTTGCCCAATGTACTAATCATAGGAGAGTCAATTGTGGGGCACACTGATGTCCCACTCACTAGGTTAAACAAGGAGAAGGTGACAGTCAGTTGTCTATCAGGTGCCAGGATCTGCCACATAACACATGCATTCAGGTCACTCCACAACAAGTATAAATATGACTCAGTCATTGTCCATGTGGGTGTGAATGATCTGAGACATACCTCCCTGGACTACATGAAAAGAGATGTGATGGAACTCTCGGATTATGTGGCCCAGGGAGGTATGACCCTTGCCCTGAGCAGTATTCTACAGTCACCCAGAATGATACCACAGTACGATCAGAAAATGATTGACTTCAACAATTGGCTAAGTTTCTGGTGTCATTCTAAAGGGATCTGGTATCTGTCTCCCTGGGACGACATGATCGACAGACCTTGAGGCTTTGCCAAAGATGGCCTGCATCTGTCACTCCTGGGATTTCAGATACTGGCTAAGGCTCTTGCCACCCCTATAGTGCCTTTTTTAAGCAGTGTTCCAAAGACCAAAATTCCACTGTAACAGCTACAAACAAATGCAATCTGAGGGTCATGCTGCTCAATGCTAGAAGTCTAAACCTCAAGATGCACTTGCTCAAAGCTCTCCTCAATACCTGCTCACATGCTGGGGTCCACACTACCTTATCTGGCATGTTCTTCCTTGTCAGGTCTATAAGGGGAGAAGCTATGGTACTATAACTGGGGACAGACTATTTGTAGTACCCTGCTGTCCCTAAAAATGCCCTCACCTGCTTTTTAGTAACAGGTGCAGGCCATGCCTGAATGGCTTCCACTTTGGCAGGTTCTGGCATTATCTTACCACTCCCCACTCTATGTCCCCAGGTAGGAGACCTCCGCCATACCCACCTGACATTTTCTCGGCTTAATGGTCAACCCTGCCATCTGTAGTCTGCCTAGCACCTCCCTGACATGCTGAAGGTGGTCTGGCCAGGAATGACTGTAGATGGTAATATCATCTAGGTAAGCAAGGGTAAACCCTCTGGCTCCTACTAGGATATGATCTACCAGCCTCTGGAAAGTTGCTGGGGCATTCTTAATCCCAAAGGGCATCTTTGTGAACTCATACAAACCAAAAGGAGTCACAAAGGCTGACCTCTCTAGCACTGGGAGGCAAGGGCACCTGCCAGTAACCCTTGGTAAGATCAATGGTTGTAAGATACTTAGCCCCACCCAGCTGCTCTAGGGTCTCATCTGTCCTAGGCATGGGGTAACCATCCGACTCTGTGTGACTATTTAATTTCCTGTAGTCCACACAGAACCTGGTGCTGCCATCCTTCTTTGGCAGCAGTACCACTGGGGAGGCCTAGGGACTGTTGGACTCTTGAATCACCCCTAGTTCCAACATCTCCTGTACCTCCTCCTTCACAGTCTGTTTGACTCTCTCAGGCACTCTACAAGGGGCCTGCCTAATAGGCCTTTGGGGTCCTGTATTCCCCTGGTGCTGCACCAGGTGGGTGCACCCTGGTTTCCCAGTGAACATGTCCCCAAATTCCTGCAACACTGCTCAGATTTCTCAAACCTGGGTAGGAGATAGCTGCTGAGACATTGCTACCCCTTCCACTGAGGTGTCAGCCCTAGCCTCACTGAGGAGATCAGTCACCAGATCTCCCTTAGACTCCTCCTGCAATCCACTGCAAATGCTCAGCACAAGGGCCTCCCTATCATGGTAAGGTTTCATCATGTTAACATGGTACAATTTGTGCCCCTGCCATCTGCCTAGTAGTTCCACCATGTTGTTAACATCACTTATTTTTCTTACCACCTTGTAGGATCCCTCCCAAGCTGCTTGCAGCTTGTTGTGTCTGACAGGAATGAGAACCATTACCTGCTGCCCCACAGCATACTCTTTAGCTCGAACATTCCTGTCATACTACCCCTTTTTCTGTTGTTGGACTTCTGCCAGGTTCTCCCGGGCCAAGCTTATGAGTTCCCTGAGCCTTGTCTGGAGGTTTAGGACGTATGCCACAACAGACTCCTTGTGTGACTCGCACTCACCTTCCCACTCAACTCAAATTAAATCTAGCGGTCCCCTCACCCTATGCCAATACAGCAACTCAAAGGGTGAAAAACCTGTGGATTCTTGGGGAACCTCTCTGTAAGCAAACAACAGATGGGGCAAATATTTGTCCCACTCCCTCTTAAACTGATCTGCAAATGCCCGTAGCATGGACTTGATTGTAGAGTTTAACCACTCAACATGACCATTAGTCTAGGGATGGTAGGGGATGGTCTCCATGTGCTTCACCTCCGCAGGGCTTCCACAGACAAGCCAGCAGGTCTGACATGAAATTGGCACCTCTGTCAGTCAGTATTTCTTTTGGGAAACCTACCCTGCTGAAAATCTCTAACAAAGCATTTGCCACCTTCTCTGCCTCAATGGAGGTCAAAACCACTGCCTCAGGGTATCGTATAGCATAATCCACTACCACTAGGATATACTTTTTCACTGTGAAACTTGGGGTACCCAGAGAACCCACAATATCCATAGATACCCTCTGAAATGGCTCCTCAATCACAGACAAAGGCATCAAAGGAACTCTCACCTTGCCTCCTGCCTTGCCTACCTTTTGGCACTGCTCACAGATCCTGCAGTACCATGTTACATTTCTGGAAATTCTAGGCCAATAGAAGTTCTGCATAATACACCTCTTTGTATGTTTTATGCCCATATGACCTGCCAAGGGAATATCATGGGCTATGGCTAGAAGCGCTAGATGGTAGGCTCTAGGCACTACCAACTGCTGTACTCTCTCACATTCTAGCCCTCCCGCAGGGGTCCTCTCTCTGTATAGCAACCCTTTGTCCCAGTATACAGATTCCCCCTTTCCTTAAGAATCAGGTGCCTCCCTAGCTACCTGCCTCAGGCCTTGCAATGTAGGGTCTGAGAGATGAGCCTGCCTCAACTATCTCCTTGTAACCCTTCCCAACTCCCCTTCCACAGGAAGTCTGGCATCCTCTGACAGTGGTGCCTCACTGTCAGCCTGGGTACTACTATTCACCTCTAACTTTGCAGTTACTCTGTCCAAGGGACCATCAGTACCCCCAAGCAGCTGTGGCTCACCTTCAGTCTCATGGCTACAGGGTAGCTCACTCCCTGAAGTAACCACCTCACCAGTCCTGGCTGCAAGTATGCAGTCTGTCTGGGTCTCCCCCGGCTACCAGACTTACCTGCTTGTCTCCAAGCCTGACTGCGTGTAACTGCACAAGCACAGGGTACTGCACTATCAAAATCATTCCCTATCAGGACATCTGCAGGTATATCCTCAAAGACACCTACTTGCTGGCTTCCTTTTCCACCCTCCCAGTCAAGGTGAACCCTAGCCAAAGGTAATTGGAATGGGATCCCTCCTAAAGCCCTAACTGGAGTAGACTGCCAAGGCAAGTAGTGCTCCTCTGTAACCATTGCAGGCTTTACAATGGTTATATCAGAGGCTGTGTCTCTCTTGGCAATGGCCTCTTTGCCATTCTCTACAATAGGATATAGCCTCTGGTGGTAGTTTGGTACCCTTGTTGTCCCAAGATAACCTACTATTGGCATTTTGTCTTTCCCACTTACTGGCTCCCTCACCTTTTGTTCCCCACCTTGCCTCCGTGGACACCTGTATGCCACATGGCCCCACTGGTTGCATTCAAAACATTTAATCCTAGCTCCTAGACATGTACTGGGACCAGTGGCTTCCCCTGCTACTGGCAGATTCTGTTGTGGCAGTCTGTGCTGCCCACTATGGGTTCCTTTAGACCCATGATCAGTACTGGGGGTCCCTTTCCTGTGCAGGGCTGCCCTGCTTGACAGGTATAGGTCTCCCTTCTTCCCCAACTCATCTGAAGTAGGACATTGTCTATCAGCTAACCAGATCCTCCAGTTCTCAGGCAAAGTGCTAAGGGCTTGTTCCCTCACCAAAAGATCTGCCAGCCCTTCAAAAGTGGTGACCTGACATCCACTCACCCACCTATGGAAATAAGTGCTCAGTTCAGCAACATATTCACACACACTTTCATCTGCCTTGCGTCTATGCTCATGAAATGTTTTCCTATACATTTCAGGTGTTAGCTTAAACAGTTCTAAAAGACTATTTTTTACAGCAGTATAATCAAAGCATGCAACGTCAGACATTTTGGACAGAGCAGTTACAGCTTTACCATGGAGTAAGGGAATCAGGAACCGTACCCCGAACCCTTGGTCAACTTCATACTGTTTGTCACACCCTCTCAAACATATGAATGAAACTATCAAAATGATCCCCCTCTTTAAACTGCGGTTGAAATTTACTGACCTTTTGTGCTTCTGGGGTCCAGTTACTCCCTTCCAAATTACCTCCATGACTCTGGTGAAGAGTCAGCATCTCTTTCTCATGCTGCTTCTGCCTCTCTTGTTCCTCAGCTTGCAGATGTAACATTTTCTCATTCTCCTCAGCCTGCAAACATCACAGTCTCTCATTTGCTTCTAATTCCACACGCCTGGCCTTCAACTCAAGTCTTTTTAGCTCCAGCTGAATTTTTAAGTCCACTGCAGAAAGGTTGAGCTGTCATTTCTCCGAGGGAATTAAATCTCCACTGCCATTCTGATTGTCCTCCTGGTTGCTCTTTTCTGATGCAGCTTTAACCAAGGCTGCAATCAGGTCTGCCTTAGTCAGGTTTCCATGCACCAGTCCCCTAACCTGGCACATCATCACCAGCTGGCTCCTTGTCAGCTTTCCATACTCCTCTGCTGGCATACTGCCTGCTCACCCTGACTAACTAAGCTAACATAAGAAATAAAACAATTGTGATCTGAACTCTGAGTATTTACTGTGTGGCTGTTTTAGAGTACAAAAACACCTTCAAAGCTCACTGTACACAAGCTACAGGATTCACTCTACCCACACCACTACAATCCAATTAGTATTTGCCAACTAATTGATATGTGGTGTGGATATCCCACTGCTGCCAAATACAGAGGTAATTAACAGTAAGTGTTTTTTAGAGACAAGAGAAAGAAAATTCTTGACTTATAGAAAAATTAATATTTATTTTTTCTCGGGAAGGCAATTTTAATTTAATTATGTTACTATTAAAAAGTTTTTAACATGTTAGGAAAGTTTTTGATACATTTATATATTTGCATATATTTGTTTAGGATTTAGTGTTTTAAGATGAACTGTTTTAAATTAGTGTGAATATGTTAATACTAGGGGTGTTGAGCATGTGACTACTTTTTACTTCTTCATTGGCTGTTTGGTCTAATAAATGAGTGTGTTTCTTTACTGGCGTTTATTCTGATGAAATCATTTCTTATAAGATGGTAGGAAAGAATAAATCTGTGATACGCTAATATTGTTGTCCTTGGTCTTCCTACTACTTGCTGTGTAAGAGTTTTTTTTTCCTTTTATTTACTGAATGCAATTTTCAGTGAGTTGCCAGGAAATACATTTTATGAGGAACAGACAAAAATATGAGGCAAAAATCTGGACATTCTGTGCAAATCTGGACTAGATATTGCAGCCTGTGTAATAACTTGAGAAACATTTTCATAGCATTTTATTTGTTGAGTCTTAACTGTATAGACTGCACACTGTCTAAAGACATATTTTACATATTTTGTGTTGTCTGGCATATATCACACCATTTGTAAATCAGTTGTTCTGCCTATTCTCCAAATGCACTACCTTATTATACAGCTAGTTGATACCCCCACAAGAGGTGATAATATCTTGGACTTGGTATTAGCCAACATGAGTAACCACAGTAGCATCCCTACAGTATCATCCTCCCTGGTAAGATCTGACCATAAAGAGTCACTTTCGAAATTACCATCTCCTCTGACCCCCCTCTAGCTAAGGTCAAACAAAATAAACTTCTCCAAAGCTGATTACAACCTCCTGAGGGATGGTATAAACAGCTTCACAGCCCCCTCTCCTTCTGTAGGAACTGGCACCAATGTCCAAATCTACACCAAAGTACTATACGAGTATCTATATAGATGCATGGAATCAGGAATACCTGACAGGATGAAATCATACTCCGCAAGGAAGAGGAAACCTGTCTGGTGGACATCTCCAATAAATAAACTCTATAACAAAAGGAAAAATTTGCTGTCCAGGACCAAGAAGAGCAGGTAACCAATTGGGTCCAAATTGGCTACATCTACTAGAGAGAATCATAAGGTGGTCTTCACATCTGCAGTCTCAAAGGGAACATCCAGATCTGCTCAGAACTGGTGGTCAAGGACACCACATACGCAAATGCTGTTGATATAGCCAACTTGCTGGGTAACAGATTCAGCGAAAACTTCACCCCACTGCCCCCCATCAGTAAATCAGGACATACCCAGTACCTGTCCCCTCCCCTTATCTCTAGGGAACAAGTCATCACTGCCTTCTGAAAGGCAAAAAATACAGCCTCCGTGGGACCCAATAACATCCCAGGCTGCATCCTAGATGAACTCAAGCAGGAACTTGCAGAACCATTAGGTCTCCTATTCAACCAAAGCCTCAGTACTGGCTTCTTCCTAGCTGAGTGGAGCCACTGTCATTCCTTTGCACAAAGGTGGAGTGTCCACTGATCCAGGAAATTATAGACCCATCAGCCTAACTAGCCTGATCTGCAAGGCTATGGAATGAATTATCATGGACCTCGTTAATAAGGACATTGGCAACCTCCAAACCCTCGATCCAACACAGTTTGGCTTCGTCAAGGGGAGGTCATATCTGTTAAATGTGGCTGACTTCTTTGAGATAGTCACTAAAGCTATGGATGAGGGGAAGACAATGCACACCACCTACCTTGACCTGGCTAAAGCCTTCGACACTATTCCCCACTCAGGCATAATAGATAAACTCTCTCAATTAGGCATCCATCTGTATGTCACCAGATGTGTAGCAAACTGGTTTACTGATAGAACCCACCTAGTCAAAATACGGGAAGCCACCTCATGTAGTAGACCCACACTGAGCAGTGTACTCCAGGGATTGATCTTGGGGCTTCTGTTATTTGGAATATACTTTTCTGAGGTGCAGGCCAAAACCAATGGGCTATGGCTGACCACATTTGCAGATGATTGCAAGCTAAGCGCTGTCATCAATTCCCCTAGTGATATGGACACCCTCCAAGAGGGTCTCACTCACAAAATTACTGGTGCAAGAAACATGGCCTCAAGCTGAATACCAAAAGATGCATCATCATCCCCTTTGGGGAGAGTGACGTCCCCACAAATTATCACATTAATAACAACAGCCTAAGCATGCAATCAGTTATGAGGGATTTGGGCTCCCAGGCTGATAGCAACCTGATTTTTTACCACCATACTGCAGTGGTGGTGCTGCGGTAGCGTTGTCGCCTCACAGTAAGACATTGTCCTGTTTGATTCTCAGCTAGAGCGTCTTCTGTGTGGAGACATGCGTGAATGGGCGTACCTTCATTGAAGGTTGTGCGTCAGGGCCGGCAACTCGGCACGTAAAAATCTACTGCCAATCATTAGCGGACCGAAGTTCTGCTGTGGCGACCCCTAACCGGGAAAAGCCGAAAGACACAACAACATAAGTAAGTAAGTAAGTAATGACATCTCCTCCAGGGACAAGGAGGTCATAATATCCCTGTATTCTTCCCTTAGAAGGTGCATTATTGAGTACAATGCCCCTTTCGGCAGGTACCATGCAGCAGCTGATGAGACCACAGAGGTTCCTCACCAGGAGAATTCAGGGCCTCACACATCTGTCCTACACTGACAGGCTAAAAGCCCTGTACCTCTACTCAGTTTTATACAGACTCCTCAGAGGTGACCTCTGTCTGGCATACAAAGCAATCTCAGACCCTGCCTTGATGGGATTGCTGCATATCCGCAAGTCAAGCTCCACTCGAGTAACCCACATTTGCGATCTCAACCTGGTCTGTGACATCAAGAGTTGTTGGCAGGACATATCTGTGTCCCAGAGAATCCCCATTCTATGGAATAAACTCCCTCTACATGTCAAGCAAAGTACCTCACTATCCCTTTTTAACTGCAACCTGGATAACTGGATGGGAAACAAAAAATACACCCCTGGGATTCCACCTGTGTCCCTGTTGGACAGGGGCTTTGGGTGCTGAATTGGCTAAACATGGGCTAAACTCCTGGCTAGGGTTATAAGGGTCTCAGGACCAATAGCCCAATAACTTAGTAATTTCCTATGATCCTATGTAAAATGTTTGTATTGCAAGCTGTAGTTTATGTATTTATTTTTTCCTCTTGACCTTTGCTGAATATGGATCATGCCCAGACAGACAATCTGACTGACAAAACATGAAGAGACTAACAAACAAATACAATGAACGCAGCCTCCTTTAATTGTTAGCAAACCCTGGGCCACCAGTCCCCAAAGTAATAACATGTTGGATGACTTGGTTCATACTAGCCAGAAGAAACATGACGGCTAAGAGAAGAGAAGGAACTCCATCAATTTTACTATATTAGGAATACATTAGGAATGTGAAGAAAGTCTACTCCTAACAGAGCATCATCACCATTCTAAAGAATAAAGCTGTAGGCTGGAGTATTTTTGTATCTTTTTCTCCAGTGGTAGTCCCTGTGTTGTTTAGCACTATATTAAACACAATAGCCTCTGTCTGATATTTCTACATACTTGGTTTATTAACTGCATCCAGAAGGTAGTTATAAAATAGATTTTCAGAAAAAAATAACTTGACTTTACAAATATATTCTTGATACTCGTATGTGGTTTAATTAAAAACTGAACCAAACTTCCATTTCACTGCATTCATTTTGCTTCTCTCTGTGTTAGGCAGATATGAAATAATTATTTTATGTTGTGGACCACTTTTTCAGGTATCGGAAACGGACTTAGAAAAATCAAGGAAGGGAAGAGAAGAGACTACAATATTTATGCAACTGTCCACCCCTCTAGAACATAGGAAGGAATTTACATCTTCACTGCAGTTACCTCACTGAGACACATTCAAGAATAATTTGACCAAACTAGTGTGTTCTGTAATTTAATTTTTTTTTGGGGGGGCGGGCTTCACTGACCTTAGATGCTAACAGCCAACCTCACTCCTCCTCCTCTTGTGGTCCATTCATCCCTCACCAATGCTGGACTGCCTATCTTCACTTCAGTCTCTTATCAAGTAGTTTGCCCTTCATCAGATTTACTCTACATCAGCACTAGCAGGGCGAAACAACTAATATATGTCCCAGGAAAGGAGGAACTTGCATTCCTGTTGAACTTCTCATTTAATATGCTATACTGAAAATACAAAAACATCTGTCATTCTCCAGTGTGTATTTTTTTTCCATTTTTTAGAGTGATGTCCTCTTCTCCAGCAGCCAGCAGTCACAGTCTTATCTACAGTGACAGCATCAGTGGGAACTTGTCTCTTCCACTGTCACTCTGCAGTGGATACTGTCCAGCTCATTGTTTGCAGGTAAGTAACAGGAGCCTAGGTCCTGTTCTAAAATTGTCCAACCAATCACCTGTTTAACTGAGTTAAATTATACATCTTAATGGCTCGGACTAACTAAGCAACATGACAGGGTGGATATTACTGGAAAATGTTCTCATGTCTTACATGCTTTTATCATGAACTTCAAATCACTACCTTAGCTTCATGAGGTATGTGTGTGTTCTCCAATACACTTTGCTCTAGTGTGCTTTGCAGCTAGCTCAGATGTTTCCGGCTTTAAAAACTGCTTGAACTTTCTGTTCTCTGGTGGCCACTGTTTATGCTGTAGCATGAATCTAGGGCATAGCAGACCTGAAAGGTACATGACAATCTTTATTACATACCTTCTTACATCAGAAAGGTGCTTAACAAGTTTATCTTATACTTAAATTCAGGCCATAATTACTGCATTCCATGTATTACACACAAGAAATACATATATAACTATATAATGCATATATATATATATATATATATATATATATATATATATATATATATATATATATATACACACACACACACACACACACACACACACACACACACACACACAGTGAATATCAAAAGTTTACACACCCCTGTTAAAATGAAAGGTTTTTGTGATATAAAAAAATGAGACCACAATAAATCATTTCAAAAGTTTTCCCACCTTTAATGTGACCTATAACTTGTACAATTCAATTGGAAAAAAAAAACAAATCTGTTAGGGGGAAAATATAAAAAAATAAAAAATGTACAATAAGCTGGTTGCATAAGTGTGCACACCCTTTAACTAATACTTTGTTGAAGTACCTTTTTATTTAATTACAGCATTCAGTCTTCTTGGGTAGGAGTCTATCAGCATGGCACATCTTGACTTGGCAATATTTGCCCACTCTTCCTTGCAAAAGCCCTCAAAATCTGTCAGATTGCAAGGGCATCTCTTGTACACACCCCTCTTCAGGTCACCCCACAGATTTTCTATTGGATTTAGGTCTGGGCTTTGGCTAGGCCATTCCAAAACTTTAATTTTCTTCTGGTGAAGCCATTCTTTTGTTGATTTGGATTTATGCTTTGGGTCATTGTCGTGTTGAAAGGTGAAATTCCTCTTCATCTTCAGCTTTCTAACAGATGCCTGAATGTTTTGGGCCAAAAGTGACTGGTGTTTGGAACTGTTCATAATTCCCTCCACCTTGACTAAAGCCCCAGTTCCAGATGAAGAAAAGCAACTCCAAAGCATAATACTGCCACCACCATGCTTCACCATGAGGATGGAGTTCTTCTGGTGATGTGAAGTGTTGTTTTTGCGCCAAACTTACCTTTTCAAATTCTGGCCAAAAAGTTCAACTTTGGTCTCATCAGACCATAACACATTTTCCCACATGCTTTTGGGAGACTTGATGTATTGTTTTGCAAATTTTAGCTGGACGTGGATGTTTTTCTGCTGTGATAAACATTTCTGTAGTGTTTACTGTCTAAAAGAGTGTAGGCTACTAGCTTTAGCATTGTTCCCCACCCTCCCTCCTTGTTGATGTCTTGCTGTTATACTTGGTGGCTTTGCAGTTGCCCACCCATACTGTTAATTTGATCTGGGACACTCCTCCCAGTCTAGGGTCATTAGCTCATTCTACCTAATACAGAGAGAACATCTGAGAAGTCCAACCCACTTAGTTTCTTTCCTTCTGTTCCTCCTTTCTCCCTTTCTTACAAAAAAAAAAATTGCCTGAACCCCCTTGTGTTTTGACTGTGCTTCTCAAACATTTTGGAAATATAGAATATATTTTAGTGCATTTATTAAAACTGTATTTTCCTTAATATTGCTACAACTCAAGTGCTATAGATTGCACTGCATCTGAATTATTTTAGTGTGTTTTAGCTGCTTTTCTGTATATATATATATATATATATATATATATATGTAGACTTTTCTGTATATGTAGACTAGCTACTTATTCTACTGTATTACTGCCTCTTAAATCGTTTTTCAGTTGTGCACTTGCCTTGCTTCATTCAAAAAGTTTTAAATTGCTAATTTTGTAGAGTTTTAATTGCATTTACTGTTTAGGGCTACACCTCCAAGTGTGTTAGCCTTTTCTGTGTTTATTTACTGTATTATTGCATTGTTTAGCTTGTTTTAACTAACAAAAAAAAAAAAAAAAAAAATACTGTCTTGTTTGCTTGTTTCCCACCTTTCCTAGCTGGTATAGTCCAGATCTCAGGCTTTGCTGGTTTCAGGACTTTATTTTGTGTGTTCAGAGAGAAAATTACAGTCAGCTGCCTGTTGGGTGCCAGGATCTGCCACATAATGTATGCACTCAAGTCACTCCACAACAAGTACAAATACAACTCTGTCATTGTCCATGTTGGAGTGAATGACTTGAGACATACCTCCCTGGACTACATGCAAAAGAGACATGGAAGAGCTCTGGGATCATGTGGTCTAGGCAGGTATGACCCTAGCCCTGAGTAGCATCCTGCCTTCGCCAGAATTATACCACAGTATAAGGACAAAATGATTGACTTCAACAATTGGCTAAGCTTCTGGTGTCACTCAAAGGGGATCCAGTATCTGTCTGCCTGGGATGACATGATCAACAAACCACAATGCTTTACCAGAGATGGTCTGCATCTGTCACCCCTGGGATTCAGGTTACTGGCTAAAGCTCTTGCCATCCCTAAAGTGCCTCTTTTAGGCAAGGTCCAAAGGACAAAACTGCCACCGTAACAGATACAAGCATGCAAAATCTGAAGGTAATGCTACTCAATGCTAGAAGTCTAAACCTCAAAATGCACTCTCTCGAGGCACTCCTAAAATGGAGAACATTGATATCTGTGCAGTAACTGAGACCTGGTTCAAGACTCCAGAGAGCACCACTGCAATACCAGGCTACAACTCTTACCACACTTTTTGGCCACCAAGCCAAGACCAAAACACTAAAGCTGGAGGAGTGTCCATATTCACCAAGGATATTCACACCTCCAGGTTTGTTGCCCAACACAATGCATCTGAAATTCTCCAGGTGCAACTAACACTAGGTAAGACTGCAATCCAAATTGTAGCTTGCTACAGATCCCCCACCATGCACCAAGATTCTCACTACACCTTTCTAAACATACTGGAAAATATTAAGATACAATCAAATACCCTAATACTGGGTGATTTCAATTACCATGCCATTAACTAGGAAAACTACTCAGGTACCAACACCTTTTCCCAACGGTTCTTGGAATTCATAAATTCCAATGCCCTGGATCAACTAATCCATTGTCCCACCAGGGGCTCCAATGTCCTAGACCTGGTCATTACCAACATGGGCAATAGATGCTCCACACCAGTGGTCACCCCCTTATTGGTCAGGTCTGACCATAAGCAAATCACCTTGACATCCACATCCCACCCTCACCCCCATAAAAAACATCTCCAAAGCCAACTTCATGCTACTTAAGTCAGAAGTGACAAACTTTATGGCACTCATGCAGACGAGAGCTGAAAGTTTGACTGCTGAATCCTACACTAAGGCACTGTATGAGCACATGCACTCATGCATGAATCATGCCATCCCAAGTAGAACCAAGACTCTCTTTCAAAAAAAGTAAGCCAATCTGGTGGTCCCCTGCCATAAACAAACTATACAACAGAAGGAAGAAACTGTTGCAGAAAAGAGGAAAATCCCAGGATGCAAAAAAACTCCCTTACCAGCCTCAGTAAGAAGCTCATAAAATCCTCCAAAGCTAGTTACAAAAATAAAATTGCCAAAGATTCCAAAGACAACCACAAGGCATTCTATAGTTATGTCAAGAATCTAAATGGCAATGCTCAAATCTGTTCTGAGCTACAACAGAATGGCATTAATTGTACTGATCCTAAGGATATTGCCAGTATCCTGGCAGATCGATTTAGTGCTAACTTCACCCCCCTCTCACCCCCTAAAGGGCCCATCTCAATACCAAAATATTGCCAAATTACAGTAATCATGGCCACACAGGTAGAAACTGCACTCTCCAAAGCTAAGAATACAGCATCCATGGGACCAGATGACATGAACTACAAAATGAACTGGCACCTCCCCTAAGTGTCATGTTTAATCATACCCTCACCTCAGGTTTCATGCCCACTGAGTGGTGCACAGCTACAGTTATCCCACACCACAACGGGGGATCCAACTTGGATCCCAGGAACTACCATCCCATCAGTCTAACGAACCTGATCTGCAAGGGCATGGAATGCATTATCATGGAACTTATACACAAACACATTGGCAACCTTCAAACACTGGACCCCACCCAGTTTGGGTTCGTGAAGGGCTGATCTTGTCTCCTGAACCTGATTGACTTCTTTGAATCAGTCTCTAGAGCTGTGGACAAGGGTAAGGTGGTCCACACAGCCTATCTGGACCTCGTCAAGGCCTTCAACACCATCCCGCACTCTGGAATCATAGATAAACTTACTAGGCTGGGCATTAATCCCTACATCACTCGATGACTTGCCAACTGGCTTACTGACAAAACCCAGACTGTAAAAGTAGCCGACTCCAAATCCAGCTCCAGACAAGTGACAAGTGGAGTACCTCAGGGTTTAGTCCTGGGACCGCTCTTGTTCAGCATCTGCTTCTCTGAAGTACAGACCAACTTTAAGGGACTCTGGATAACAAAGTTCACAGATGACTGCAAACTGGGAGCCATTATTGAATCCCTATTTTATGTGGATATTCTACAAAAGGGCCTTACAGAAACAGATCCTTGGTGCCAGAGCCATGGGCTCAAGCTTAATGCCAAGAAATGTATAGTTATCACCTTTGGGAAAAAACATGTACCCGTGAATTACCACATAGGTGGCAGTACACTAAACACCGAAAGTGTGATGAGAGACTTAGGGATACAGGTGGACAGTGGTATCACCTTCGATAACCACATTGCCACAACAGTCAGGAAATCCTTCTATGTGGCACACCTCATCACTAAGGGGTTTTCATCCAGAAAATGGAGGTCATTGTCCCACTGTACTCATCCCTCATTAGACCCATTATAGAGTACAATGCCCCGTTTGGTATGCACCTCACAAGACATCTGCAACAGCTGGAAAGGCCGCAGAAATACCTCACTAAAAGGATCACAGGCTAAAAGAAGATGTCCTATGCTGACTATCTAAAAAAATTCCAGCTATACTCTGTGGCATATCGTCTAATCTGCTTAACATACAAGTGCATGTCAAACCTTGAGCTGTTGGACATGCTCCACTTAAAGAAATCCCAATCCCTCAGAGCCACACACTCCAGGGATCTAAACCTTGTCATCACAATGAACAAAACATGCTGGAGGGATAGGTTCCTGACCCAGAGACTCCCTATACTCTGGAATAGACTGCCCATACATGTCAAGCAGAGTGCCTCCTTGGCCCTCTTCAAAAAGAAACTTGATGATTGGATGGGAGATAGGAAATTCACCCTGGGGAATCACGACAGTCACCCTGCTAGACAGTGGTCCAGGGAAGTAAATACTGTGGGAAGAAATATCCAGGGAATTGTTTGGCTAGACTTCTATAGGCCCTCAGACTGATAGCCTAGTACCAACCAATGAACCTAAGAAAAGGCTTCCATCTTGCAACCTTACCCCATAGCCCAGACATATGTAGAATGCGGGAGATTGTTGTCACATGTAGTACACAACTAGTACTTGCCAGAAATTCCTGCAGCTCCTTCAGTGTTGCTGTATGACTTTTGGCAGCCTCCCTGACCAGTTTTCGTCTTGTCTTTTCATCAATTTTGGAGGGACGTCCAGTTCTTTGCAACATCACTGTTGTCCCATATTTTCTCCACTTTTTGATGACTGTCTTCACTGTGTTCCATGCTTTATCCAATGCTGCGGAAATTTTTTTGTACCCATCTCATGACTGATACCTTTCAACAATGAGATCACTTTGATGCTTTGTAAGCTGTCTGCGAACCATGACTGTTGCTGTAACAGGCAACTAAGTAAATGTCAGGAAAATCCTACTAGGACAGCTGAATTTTATTTGGGGTTAATCAGAGTTTCTTTAATTGATGGCAGGTGTGTACCGAAGAAGACTGAATGCTGTAATTAAATCAAAAGGTGCTTCAACAAAGTATTAGTTTAAGGGTGTGCACACTTATGCAACCAGCTTATTGTGCATGCCTCACAGCAAGAAGTTCTCCTGTTCGATTCTCGGCTGGAGCCCCTTCTGTGTGGAGTCTGCATGTCCTCCCCGCGGTTGAGTGATGTTAAAGACATGCAGGTGGGTGTGAGCATGAACGGGCACGCCTTCGTTGAAGGTTGGATGTCGGGCTGGCAACTCGGCACTGTAAAAATCCACTGCCAATCATGAGCAGACTGGAGTTCCGCTGTGGCGACCCCTAACTGGGAAAAGCTGAAAGTCTTAAAAAAAATACTTTTCCCCTAACAGATTTGTTTGTTTTTCAATTGAATTGTACAGGTTATAAGTCACATTAAAGGTGGGGAAAGTTTTGAAATGATTTATTGTGGTCTCATTTTTTTATATCACAAAAACCTGGCATTTTAACAGGGGTGTGCACACTTATTATATCCACTATATATATATATATATATATATATATATAGATATATATAGATATATATAGATATATATATATATATATATATATATATATATATAACTACATAATATATATATGTGTGTGTGTGTGTGTGTGTGTGTATACACATATATATATATATATATAAATATATGTATATACACACGCACACACACACACACACACACACACACACACACACACACACACACACACACACACACACACACATATATATTTTTATTGGAGCCACTTTGACAACATTAGGAACATGTTAGGTTTGACAGCACAATTTATTTATTAGAAGGGCAGAATATGGAAATGCTTTTTGAGAAAACCATGCAAGGGTGAGGGCTAATCACACTACTAGGAAAAGCAGCAGCTGCAATCAGTGCTGCTATATTCATAGGTTCATAGGTTGGTACTAGGCTATCAGTCCTAGGGCCCATACAAGCCTAGCCATAACAATTCCCTGGCTTCACACACTATTTACTTCCCTGGACCCCTGTCTAGCAGGGCAACTGACGTGATCCAAGGGGTGAATTTCCTTTATCCCATCCAATCATCAAGGTTCCTTTTTTTAGAGGGCCAATGAGGCGCTCTGCTTGATATGTATGGGCAGTCTATTCCAGAGACTGGGGAGTCTCTGGGTCAGGAACCTATCCCTCCAGCATGTTTTGTTTATTGTGATTACAAGGTTTAGATCCATGGAGCGTGTGGCTCTGAGGGATTGGGATTTCTTTAAGTGGAGTATGTCCAACAGCTCTGGGTTTGACATGGCCTTGTATGTTAAGCAGGGATCGCCTCTGAGTAGAGAATATGCGACAGAGTATAGCTGGAGTTTTTTAAGGTGGCCAGAATAGGGCATCTGCTTTAGGCCTGTGATTCTTTTAGTGAGGTATTTCTGCTGTCTTTCCAGTTGTTGCAGATGTCTTGAGAGGTACATATCAAATGGGGCATTGTATTCTATAATGGATCTAATGAGGGATGAGTACAGTGGGATAATGACCTCCTTTTTTTGGATGAAAACTCCTTAGTGATGAGGTGTGCCACATAGAATGATTTCCTGAATGTTGTGGCGACGTGGTTATCGAAGGTGAGACCACTGTCCACCTGTGTCCCTAAGTCTCTTATCACACTTTCGGTGTTTAGTGTACTGCCACCCATATGGTAATTCATGGGTACATGTTTTTTCCCAAAGGGGATAACTATACATTTCTTGGCATTGAGCTTGAGCCCATGGCTCTGGCACCAAGCATCTGTTTCTGTAAGGCCCTTTTGCAGAGTATCCACATCATTTGAGGATTCAGTAATGGCTCCCAGTTTGCAGTCATCTGCAAACTTTGTTAGCCAGAGTCCCTTCGTGTTGGCCTGTACTTCAGAGAAGTAGAAGCCAAACAAGAGCGGTCCCAGGACTGAACCCTGAGGTACTCCACTTGTCACCTGTCTGGAGCTGGATTTGGAGTCGGCTACTTTTACAGTGTGGGTTCTGTCAGTAAGCCAGTTGGCAACCCATCGAGTGATGTAGGGATTAATGCCCAGCTTAGTAAGTTTATCTATGATTCCAGAGTTGGGGATGGTGTCAAAGGCCTTGGTGAGGTCCAGATAGGCTGTGTGGACTGCCTTACCCTCATCCACAGCTCTGGTGACTGATTTGAAGAAGTCAGTCAGGTTCAGGAGACAAGATCAGCCCTTCAAGAACCCAAACTGGGTGGGGTCCAGTGTTTGAAGGTTGCCAATATCTTTGTTTATAAATTCCATGATAATACATTCCATGGCCTTCTAGATTAGGCTCGTCAGACTGATAGGGCGGTAGTTCCCGGGATCCAAGGTGCATCCCTCCCTGTGGAGTGGTATAACTGTAGCTGTGCTACACTCAGTGGGCACGAAGCCTGAGGTGAGGGTATGATTAAACATGACACTTAGGTGAGGTGCCAGTTCTTTTTGTAGTTCATGTAGTACACAGCCCAGGATGTCATCTGGTCCCATGGATGCTGTATTCTTAGCTTTGGAGAGTGCGTTTTTTACCTGTGTGGCAGTTATTACCGGAATTTGGCAATCTTCCGGTATTGAGAATGGCCGTTTATGGGGTGAGAGAGGGGTGAAGGTGGCACTGAATCGATCTGCCAATATATTGGCAATATCCTTAGGATCAGTATATTTAATGCCATTCTGTTGTAGCTCAGAGCAGATCTGAGCATTGCCATTTAGATTCTTGACAGTAATAGAATGCCTTGTGGTTGTCTTTGGAATCTTTGGCAATTTTATTTTTGTAACTAGCTTTGGAGGATTTTACGAGGGATTTCAGCTTCTTACTGAGGCTGGTAAGGGAATTTTTTTGCATCGTGGGATTTTCCTCTTTTCTGCAACACTTTCTTCCTTTTTTGGTAAAGTTTGTTTATGGCAGGAGACCACCAGATCGGCTTCCTTTTTTTGGAGGAGAGCATCTTGGTTCTATTTGGGATGGCACGATTCATGCATGAGTGAATGTGCTTGTAGAGTGCCTTATTGTAGGACTCAGCAGTCAAACTTTCAGTTCCCATCTGCATGGGAGTCATGAAGTTTGTCACTTCTGACTTGAGTAGCATGAAGGTGGCTTTGCAGAAGTTTTTTATGGAGGTTTCCTTACTGGAGAGTGGGGTGGGATGTGGATGTTAAGGGTGATTAGCTTATCGTCTGACCTGACCAATGAGGGGGTGACCATAGATCTGGAGCATCAATTTCCCATGTTGGTAATGACCAGGTCTAGGATATTGGAGCCCCTGGTGGGACTATGGATTAGTTGATCCAGGGCGTTGGAATTTATGAATTCCAAGAATCGTTGGGCAAAGGTGTTGGTACACGAGTAGTTTTCCCAGTTAATGGCAGGGTAGTTGAAATCACCCAGTATTAGGGTGTTTGGATGTATCTTAATATTTTCCAGTATGTTTAGAAAGGTGTAGTGAGAATCTTGAGGCATGGTGGGGTATCTGTATCAAGCTACAATTTGGATTGCAGTCTTACCTAGTGTTAGTTGCACCTGGAGAATTTCAGACGCATTGTGTTGGGCATCTAGCCTGGTGGTGTGAATATCCTTTGTGAATATGGACACTCTTCCCCCTTGAGTGTTTAGATCCTGGTTTGGTGGCCAAAAAGTGTGGTAAGAGTTGTAGCCTGGTATTGCAGGGGTGCTCTCTGGAGCCTTGAACCAGGTGTCAGTTACTGCACAGATATCAATGTTCTCAAATTTAGGAGTGCCTCAAGAGTGTGCATTTTGAGGTTTAGACTTCTAGCATTGAATAGCATTACCTTCAGATTTTGCATGCTTGTACCTGTTTCGGTGGTGGTTTTGTCATTTGAAATTTGCCTAAAAAAGGCACTATAGGGGTGGCAAGATCCTTAGCCAGTAACCTAAATTGCAGGGGTGACAGGTGCAGACCATCTCTGGCATATTGACACTAAAGTGAAGGGTAATATTTTTTCTTGCATTAAAAGTTTTGTTAAATATTCAAAAGCTTATTGTGGTACTAATGCTGTGATGTACAAACAAAACAGTGAGTCTCCTCAGAGAGAGAAAGGTATTAGAAAATAATTTTATTTTTGGCTTTACTGGAAAAGCTCTCTCAGATGCTGCCACAGATTGCTGTGAGTAAAAGATTAGTTTGTTTTGTTTTCTTGTATTTGGTATTGCTTCATTGCCTTCTTCTATTTTGTATATTGTGGTTTATTTTCTGTACACTTGTATTCAGATTTTAAATGCATTTTTTAAACTGTGAGAGACCACAGGTGTGTCTCTTGTGAGTCACACAGAAATTAGAAAAGGTTAATTAAGATTAATTACCTGTGAAATGAGGGTGGAGCTAGGAAATGAACCTTCTATTTAAGAGGTAAAATAAAACATTTAAGGGCTTTATTGGAAAGCTCACTCGGACACTGCTACATATTGCTGTGAGGGAATGGTTAGCCTGTTTTTTCTTTCTTCTACTTTGCATTGCTTCATTGCTTTCTTCTATTTTGTATATAGTGGTTTATTTTATTTACACTGTTTTTCTTGTTTTCTGCTTTTAATTGCATGTTTAAACTAGGAAAGAGACCACAGCTTTGTCGCTTGTGAGTCACACAGAAATACACTTTCCCCCACCCTCTCACCCTGGTGCTGCTGTGTTTTTAAAAGCAACTGTCTTTCTAGTTACCTGCTTCTTATGTTAATTAGACCACACCGATTCTCAGCTAGAGCGTCTTCTGTGTGGAGACATGCATGAATGGGCGTACCTTCGTTGAAGGTTGTGTGTCAGGGCTGGCAACTCGGCATGTAAAAATCTACTGCCAATCATTAGCGGACCTGAGTTCCACTGTGGCGACCCCTAACCGGGAAAAGCTGCAAGACACAACAACATTTCCATTTCTCTCCACTTTCATTGTCTGTTGTGAGAAGCACATTATCATGTTTGCGATATCTCTACCCTTCAGCTATTTAAATGTATTGGTCATCCCACTATATTCCATAGAGCCAGAATACAAAGAGCACACCCCTTCCACTTTATCTTGCTCTTTTAAAATTAATTATTACTGGCTCCCCATTTAGATAGCTAAAGCTGAAATTACCCCCTCCTTCATATCTAACTGCTTGCTTCAAACTGCAGCTCTTAGGACATTAACCCATTTTCCATCTTACATTTCAAATCTGCAACATCTACTGAAAGACCACCAGACTCTCAGTAGTCATCCAGAGGTTAGTGCATCTATTTTCCTCCTGGTAGGAGAGAAACATAGGGGCATTATTTCCTGGATACTGCTGATAACCAGAAAGCCTAATATCTGCTTCATATGTGCCAGTTTGGAATTTCTGTTTGCATTTTTATTCTGGTGAGAGAAGGGGAAGAGCACATTGATTCCTGACTGTTTCTGATTGGGCAGTAAGTGTCTGTGTTGGACCTTCCTGATTGGTCTGATTGCTATTCAAGGCATCTACCAGGAAATGGCTACAGCAAGCCTACAGGCTTTTGCTTCATCTGGGAGAAAACTGTTGATTAGCCAAGAGCCTGTCCACCTGTCCACCTACTTCAAATATTGGGATTGATGCTACTGTTTTGTTTCTGGTGAGAGTGGAACCACATTATCAATAGGCTGTATAACAGAAGGAAGAAAAGCATGGCAAAAATTAGGAGGTGTAACACCCAGCAGGATAAAAGCACTCTCATCAAACTAAACAAAACACTCAGAGGACAAATAAAGTCTACCAAAGCTAAATTTGAGGTAAAGTTGGTTTCCTAGGCCAAGGACAACCACAAAGCATTCTTTAGCTATGTCCACAACCTCAAAGGCAATACACAATTGTGTGCAGAGCTCAAAGGTTCATAGGTTCATAGGTGTGTACTAAGCTAATGGCCCTGGAGTCTTTACAAGCCTAGCCCTTAGAAGTCCCCTGGCATTGTTCCACCTGACGTTAGTTCTCAGTGCCTCTATCAAGTAGATCCACTGGAGTAATCTCCAGGGTGAACTTTCTATTTGGTGGGGCTTGTTAATTGTCCATTGTTAATGGAGCCACGTGTACTGAACCAGAAGATGTAGCAAACCTAACGGCCAACAAATTCAGCTCCAACTTTACTCCCCCCCCCACCTTCCTTCAGGAAATACCATCAAATATAACTCTCTCTACTATCACTAGGGAACAAGTCCTTAACGGTCTGTCTAAGTCCAAGAACATTGCATCAATGGACCCAGACAATATCCCAGGATGCCTTCTAAATAGTATGAAAGATGACCTATCAGGCCCTCTGGAATTGCTATTTAACTGTAGCCTCCAAACAGGCTTCATGCCTCATGAACGGAGAACAGCAACAGTAATCCCTCTGTACAAAGGTGGGCCATCTACAGGCCCTGGAAACTACAGACACATAAGTCTCACTAGTCGCATATGCAAAGCCATGGAAAGAATTATTATGGAAATGATCAGTAATGACATAGGAAACCTCCAGACTCTGTAACCAACCCAATTTGATTTCTTCAAGGGCAGATCAAGCCTACTTAACCTGGTGTACTTCTTTGAGAAGGTCATCAAAGCAATGGATGAGGGCAAACTCTAGAGGTTATGGATAAACCCTTATGTCACCCAGTGGATAGCCAAGTGGCTCACAGATATGACCCGGAACGTTAGACAGGTCAGTCAGAAGTAGAGTTCCTCAGGAATTTATCCTGGAACCACTCCATTTTGGCATTTACTTCTCTGAAATCAAGTCCAATGTAAATGGCATCTGGCTAAGTAAATTTGAAGAATCTCTCACCAACACAAATGTTCTCCAGGAAGGGTTGACAATGACAAACAACTGGTGTCAAAGCCATGGACTAAAACTAAATACCAAAAAATGCATAACAGAATCCTTTATAAAGTCATCCACCCCTGGCAATTATCATATTGACAACACACAATGAAGAGTTGACCCAATAGTCAGGGGCTTGGGGACACACATAGACAGTAATCTAACCTGTGACCATCACATGTCTACAGCTGTGAGAAAATCATTCTATATTGTACAACTTATAAACAAAGGTATGGCATCTAGGTCCAAGGAAGTCATTGTTCCACTGTATCCAGCATTCATCAGACCTGCCATTGAGTACAGTGTCCCCTTCAGTATGTACCTAACCAGGTACATCCAACAATTGGAATGCCCACAGAAGTTACTCAGTAAAAGAATACATGCTGTAAATAACATGTCTTCTGCAGATCCCTTCAAGGCCCTATCCAGTGGCGGATCCAGGAATTTGCAAAAGGGGGGGGGGTGCAGTCTGGTTAGTTGACTACTGGGGTGGGAGTGGGAAAGTGGGACACTGGGTTTGGTGGTTATGGAAAGATCACCTTAAGAAGCTGTGACACAGTGTGAGGAAATACAGCAGTATACATGAAGATGGTGGTGGTGCTGCGGTAGCGTTGTCACCTCACAGTTAGACGTTGCCCGTTCGATTCTCATTTAGAGTGTCTACTGTGTGACGACATGCATGAATGGGCGTTCCTTCATTGAAGGTTGTGCATTAGGCCCGGCAAGCCAGCACATAAAACTCTACTGCCAATCAGTACTGGACCGGAGTTCCGCTGTGGCGACCCCTAACCGGGAAAAGCCGAAAGACATACACACACACACATGCACATGAAGATGCACATGATTTTGCTGTGGATGTGATAGTAGAAACAGGTAATTCCTGTGCAGCACATAGAACATTTACAAATAGTACAAGTATTTTCAATGCATGCCTGGAAAAGATGATTGGTTGCCCATGCCAAGTCACAGTCTCCTTCCATGGCACAGCTGGCATATATATATATATATATATATATATATATATATATATATATATGTATATGTATATATATATATATATATATATATGTATATGTATATACATATATATATATATATATATATATATATATATATATATATATATATATATGCTTTTTTGACCGGGAAAGTCCACTGGGCTGAAATGAGTCCATTTTCAGTGGAGGCTCGGGGAGAAAAGCTCCATAACATTATACAAGAAGAAATAAATTTGTTAAAAAAGCATTACAAATTGTAGTTGAGTTACAAAAAGAGTATTAATCTTGACAATCAATTGGGACATTGTACAATTATATGGTTACACGTTATGAAATCAACTTTGATTCTAGTCAAAGGTATTTAATGTATTAAGAATTTAACAGAGAGGACAGGTGAGCCATACAGATATACAATTCTAGTATATTTTAGACAGATTGATTAAGAAATAGCTTATATAGTATACATAAAACAGGCTGTGTCAGCTAATTGGGCAGAGACATGAAGCACTCATTGGACAGAGAGGGTGCTGGTGGTTTTAGCTTGCCCACTGAGAGCTGGACCCTATAGCTGTGTCAGTAGGTAGTCTTACTGGGGACCTGGAGAGAAAGGGAGAAACCAGCCCCAGACTGACTGTGATCTCTGTGTTCTCTTAAGGGAAATTGTACTTTGTGTGTATTTATTATCCTTTCCCTATATGGACGCACCTCACTGGTGTTAGTGATAAGGATTGAGGCTCCCTGATTGCTGGTCCAGTGCACGAGTGTCACATATTAATTGTTTGGCAGTGGTGGGATATCCATGCCACATAT
The DNA here is from genome assembly GCF_019279795.1 of Protopterus annectens. NCBI lineage: Eukaryota > Metazoa > Chordata > Ceratodontiformes > Protopteridae > Protopterus > Protopterus annectens. The sequence goes on from NC_056747.1 coordinate 699,468,634, forward strand.
TAATTGGTTGGCATTTAGCTTATAGTGGTGTGGGTAGTGTGAATTCCTGTATCTTGTGTACAGTGATCACTGAAGGTGTTTTTGTACTCTAAATCAGTCACGCAGTGAATACTCAGAGTTCAGATCACAGTTGTTTTATTTCTTTTGTTAGCTTAGTTAGTCAAGGAGAGCAGGCAAGCATGTCAGCAGAGGAGAACGGAAAGCTGACAAGGAGCCAGCTGGCTATGTGCCAGGCTAGGGGACTGGTGCATGGAAACCTGACTAAGGCAGACCTGATTGTAGCCTTGGTCACAGCTGCATCAGAAAACAGCAACCAGGAGGACGATCAGACTGGGAGTAGAGATGTACCACACTCAGAGAATGGACAGCTCAACCTTTCTACAGAGGACTTAAAAATCCATCTGGAGCTAAAGAAACCTGAGTTGGAGGCCAAGCGTGTAAAAATAGAAGCAGCAGAGAGACTGAGCCATCTAGAGAGTGAGGACAATGAGAAACTGCGATGTTTGCAGGCTGAGGAGAATGAGAAACTGCTATGCCTGGAAGCTGAGGAAAAGGAAAGGCAGAGGCAGCATGAAAAGGAGATGCTGACTCTTCACCAAAGTCATGGAGGTAATGGGGAAGGGAGTAACTGAACCCTGGAAGCACAAAAGGTCAGTAAATTTCTTCTGCAGTTTACAGAGGGGGATAATTTTGATAGTTTAATTCATATGTTTGAGAGGGTATGTAAGCAGTATGATGTTGACCAAAGGCTCTGGGTATGGTTCCTGTTCCCCTTACTCCATGGTAAAGCTGTAACTACATTGTCTAAACTTGCTGATTGTGAATATTTTGATTATACTGCTGTCAAGAATCGCTTGTAAAATGTTTTAAGCTAACACCTGAAACTTATAGGAAAAAGTTTTGTGAGTATAGATGCAAGGCAGATGAAAGTGCGTGTTAATATGTTGCTGAACTGAGCACTTATTTTCATAGGTGGGTGAGTGGATGTCAGATCACCACTTTTGAAGGGCTGGTAGACCTTTTGGTGAGGGAACAAGCCCTTAGCACTTTGCCTGAGGACATAACAATCTGGTTAGCTGATAGACAATGTGCTACTTCAGATGAGTTGGGGAAGAAGGGAGACCTATACTTAGCAAGCAGGGCATCCCTGCACAGGAAAGGGACCCATAGTACTGCTCATGGGTCTAAAGGAACCCATAGTGGGCAGCAGAGACTGCTCCAACAGAATCTGCTAGTAGCAGGGGAAGCCACTAGTCCAGGTATACATCCAGGACCTAGGGTTAAATGTTTTGAATGCAGCCAGTGGGGCCATGTGGCATACAGATGTCCATGGAGGCAAGGTAGGGAACAAAAAGTGAGGGAGCCAGTAAGTAGGGAAGATAAAATGCCAATAGTAGGTTTTCTCGAGACAACAGGATACTGAACTACCATCCTGCAGATGTCCTGATAGGGAAGGATTTGGATGAGGCAGTACCATGTGTTTACACAGTTGCATGCAGTCAGGCTTCAAGACAAGCATGTGGATCTGGTAGCCTGGGGGGACCCAGACAGACTGCATACTTACAGCCAGGACTGGTGAGGTGGATACTTCAGGGAGGAAGCTACACTGTAGCAGTGAGACTGATGGCGAGCCACAGCTGCTTGTGGGTACTGATGTTCCCTTGGACAGGGTGACTGCAAATGTAGAGGTGAGTAGTAGTACCCAGGCTGACAGTGAGGCACCACTGTCAGAGGATGCCAGACTTCTTGTGGAAGGGGAGCTGGGAAGGGTTACAAAGAGAAAGCTGAGACAGGCTCAGCTCTCAGACCCTACATTGCAAGGCCTGATGCAGGTGGCTAGTGAGGGACCTGATTCTCAAGGGAAGGGAAAATCTGTATACTGGGACAAAGGGTTACTGTATAGAGAGTGGACCCCTGAGGGAGGGCTAGAAGGTGAGAGAATACAGCAGTTGGTAGTGCCTAGAGCCTACCATCAGGTGCTTCTAGCCATAGCCCATGATACTCCTTCTGCAGGTCATATGGGCATAAAACGTACAAAGAGACGTACTATGCAGAACTTCTATTGGCCTGGAATTTCCAGAGATGTAACAAGGTACTGCAGGACCTGTGAGTAGTGCCAAAAGGTAGGCAAGGCAGGAGAAGAGAGCTCCTTTGATGCCTTTGCCTGTGATTGAGGAGCCATTTCAGAGGGTAGCCTCTGAGTACCCTAAGTTCCACAGGGTAAAATGATATCCTAGTGGTAGTGGATTATATTACATGATACCCTGAGGCAGTGGGTCTGTCCTGCATTGAGGCAGAAAAGGTGGCAAATGCTTTGTTAGAGATTTTTCACCAGGGTAGGTTTCCCAAATTAAATACTGCCTGACTGAGGTGCCAATTTCATGTCAGACCTGCTGGCTTGCTGTGGAAGTACTGTGGGGCGAAGCACCTGAAGAAACACCCACTACCATCCCCAGACTAATGGTCATGTTGAGAGGTTAAACTCTACAATCAAGTCTATGCTACGGGCATTTGCAGACCAGTTTAAGAGGGAGTGGGACAAATATTTGCCCCATCTGTTTGCTTGCAGAGAGGTTCCTCAGGAATCCACAGGTTTTTCACCCTTTGAGTTTCTGTATGGGCATAGGGTGAGGGGACCTCTAAATTTAATTCGTGATGAGGGGGAAGGTGAGTGAGAATCTCACAAGGAGTCTGTTGTGGCATATGTCCTAAACCTCCAGACAAGGCTCAGGGAACTCATGGGCTTGGCCTAGGAGAACCTGGCGGAAGCCCAACAACAGAAAAAGATATGGTACGACAGGAATGCTTGAGTTAGAAAGTATGCTGTAGAGCAGCATATAATGGTTTTCATTCCTGTCAGACACAACAAGCTGCAAGCAGCTTGGGAGAGACCCTACAAGTTGGTAAGAAAGGTAAGTGATTTTAACTACATGGTAGAACTGCTAGGCAGGAGGCATGGGCACAAATTGTACCATGTTAACATGATAACACCTTACCATGATAGGGAGGCCCTTGTGCTGAGCATTTGCAGCAGATTGGAAGGAGGAGTCTGAGGGAGAGCTTGTGACTGACCTCCTAAATGAGGCTCGGACTGACACCTCAGTGGAAGGGGTAGTAATGTCCCAGCAGCTATCTCCTACCCAGCTTTGAGAAATCTGAGCAGTGTTACAGCAGTTTGGGGACATGTTCACTGGGAAACCAGGATGCACCCACCTGGTGCAGCACCAGGTGGATACAGAACCCCAAAGGCCTATTAGGCAGGCCCCTTATAGGGTGAATGAGACAGTCAAACAGACTATGAGGGAGGAGATACAGGAAATGTTTGAACTAGGGGTGGTTCAAGAGTCCAACAGTCCCTGGCCCTCCCCAGTGGTGCTGGCACCAAAGAAGCATGGCAGCACCAAGTTCTGTGTGGACTACAGGAAATTAAATAGTCACACAGAGTCAGATGGTTACCCCGTGCCTTGGACAGATGAGGCCCTAGAGCAGTTGTGTGGGGCTAGGTATCTTACAACCATTGATCTTACCAAGGGTTACTGGCAGGTGCCCTTGACTCCCAGTGCTAGAGAGAGGTCAGCCTTTGTGACTCCTTTTGGCTTGTATGAGTTCACAAAGATGTCATTTGGGATGAAAAATGCCCCAGTGACTTTCCAGAGGCTGGTAGATCATATCCTAGCAGGAGCAGGAAGGTTTGCCCTTGCTTACCTAGATGATATTGCCATCTACAGCCATTCCTGGCAAGAGCACCATCAACATGTCAGGGAGGTGCTGGGCAGACTACAGAGGGCAAACTAGCTTGAGTTCTCCAGGGGGGAGATATGTGAAGATAGGTGAAGCTGCCAGCCTAGCTAGCTAGAATTTTGTAGATAATTCTGTCATTAGTAAATATTAATGTAAGCCACAGGCTTGTTCTCTTAAATGTGAAAATTCTGTAGTGGATGTTGAACTGAAAAAAATGTAACAACAGTGCACTCTGCTGTAAGAAAGCTGATAAGTCAAGCATTGTGAAATTCTTTGATCTAAAACTCGGAGCCGAGATGTCTAGAGGGAGGCATTCTGCTTATTGTTTTCAAGACAGAGTTAATGGATAGAGCCAAGCAAATGTCAGGTGGGTATGGCAGAGGTTTCCTACCTGGGACATAGAGTGGGAAGTGGTAAGATCAGGCCAGAACTTGCCAAAGTAGAAGCCATTCAGGCATGGCATGCACCTGTTTCCAAAAATCAGGTGAGGGCATTCTTAGGGAGAGCAGGGCACTACAAAAAGTTTGTCCCTGGTTATACTACCATAGCTGCTCCCCTCACAGACCTGACAAGGAAGAACAGGCCAGATAAGGTAGTGTGGACCACATTACCTTATCTGGCCTTATAAGGTAGTGTGGACCACAGCCTGTGAACAGGCATTCCAGGAACATAAGGAAGCTTTGGGAGGACCCCCTGTGTTAGCCAGTCCAGATTACAGCAAATAATTTGTTGTGCAGGTGGATGCTTTGAACCATGGGGTGGAGGCTGTACTTAGCCAGATTTCTTCAGATGGAGAAGAGCACCCCATGGTTTATCTCAGTCATAGGCTCCAACCCATGGAGGAATGCTATGCAGCTGTAGAAAAGAAATGTCTAGCCATAGTGTGGGCACTGCAGAAACTTCAGCCTTATCTGTATCGAAGAAAATTCATGTAGTTACAGACCACAGTCCCCTAACATGGTTACACAGAGCCAGCCAGTAAAATGCCAAGTTGCTAAGATGGAGCCTAGGGTTGCAAGCATATGGTATGTCAGTGCAGTACCGCAGTGGGATTAGCAATGCCAATGCAGATGGGATCTCAAGACAGGGAATGGGGTAAGGTATACTTAGATAGACCTAACCCTCTCAAACAACATTTCTCAAGGGTCACTTGAAAAACTAGCTTGAGTTCTCCAGGGGGGAGATATGTGAAGATAGGTGAAGCTGCCAGCCTAGCTAGCTAGAATTTTGTAGATAATTCTGTCATTAGTAAATATTAATGTAAGCCACAGGCTTGTTCTCCTAAATGTGAAAATTCTGTAATGGATGTTGAACTGAAAAAAATGTAACAACAGTGCACTCTGCTGTAAGAAAGCTGATAAGTCAAGCATTGTGAAATTCTTTGATCTAAAACTCGGAGCCAAGATGTCTAGAGGGAGGCATTCTGCTTATTGTTTTCAAGACAGAGTTAATGGATAGAATTTACATGTATAATTTTTTTATTGCTCTGGCTTCCTGACAAGCTGCAAGATCAAAACGGCTATTAACCTCTAATTTCTGTTAGCCTGGGAACCAGAAAGAAATTATGTAATCTTAAATGAATCAATGTACTATGTTATCAATTTAAGGACAGAAAGAATGAGAGTATTTTAGCATTTGTCTTGAGAACATTCAACTCACCAGCACTCTGCCTGTGTTCTATATGTAAGTTTATTTTAGAACTGTGTTTTCTCTTAGATATAGCTAGGAACTAGGAAGATTAGATTTGTGTTGTTCTGTACTGATGTCAGAACATTTCTACTGTATTATTTTAAGTATTTCTCTATGATCTCTGAGCTCTTGACTAGCACTGTGTAGCAAGAAGTATTGTCTTGTATTTTTATTATTTATTATTAAATATTTTTAAATCTTTCAACTGTGGCTGTTTTGTGTACAGATAATTTAAGCTCTAGAGTACATTGCATGTATTTAGTGATATTGTACAAAGCCACTTCAATAAGCCTTGACTGTTCAGTTGCACTTACCATTTGGATAATAATATTGCACAGTAATAATTGGACACCCTTTCATAAGGGCCTTTTAGTAACTGATAAATATTAGTGGGTGTTGGCAAGTGGTACTACCGTATAGTCTGGGTAAAATGGACACAGCTGGAGAACCTTTGCCAGCCTTCCCCAGGAGCGTTTGTGTGGTTGTATATAACTCTTATCTCAAACTGTGTGTGTGTGTCAGCTACTTGGGCAGGGACATGAAGCACATGAATCAGCTTATTTTCCAATGATATTAATGTCATCAGTTAACATTTTGTGTATATTGCATTGTTTCAGGTAACCTCATTCTATCAAGTCTACATTTTGTCCATTTTTGTAGCATGGAACATTCCCCCCTTATTTAGTCCCACTTATTTGTTCTACTGTTCTATGTGTATCATGCCTTTCTTCTCTTCTAATAATCAACTTTTCAATTATTAATACAAACACTTGGAGCTAAGATAGTAGAGTATTCACTTATGTCGTGTTCCCCCCACCTATCCATGCCTGTCATGCATGTTACATCATTAGAAAGATTTAGATCTTGTATATTAAAAAGTAAACAATAATTGCTATCAATATTTAGAATAGAGTTTATTTACTGGAGATGGGCTTACTACACAGCCACTATTAATTTAAAATGCATTTAGCATTTAATCAATAATAGTGCTGCTGTTTACAAGCACTGCTGTCAACAGCCCTTTGGAATCCTGCAAAATACACTTCCCTTGCAGAAATGTGACACATACTGAAACCCGTACAATGGTAGACATTACTAACTAGTCTGACTTACCTTATACCCGATCATCCAAAATTTGATTGTTTCAGCATTTGACAAATTACACTATATGACCATATTAACCAACAAATGTAGTTATTAGACTTGAGATAAAAACATACTGCACTATCTCTCTCTCTCTCTATATATATATATATATATATATATATATATATTTATATATATATATATATATATATATATATATATAGAGAGAGAGAGAGAGAAATAAAAAAAACTATATTTGCAAACAGGCCTCCTTAGAAACTCTTAACTACTTCAGTTAGTCAACTAAAATGCAACAGAACAGTAATTTGGTTTTCAATTAGTCTTTATATATAAATGCAAAGAAGCCTTATGCTTATATATATATATATATATATATATATATATATATATATATATATATATATATATATATATATATATATATATATATATATATATATATATATATATATATATATATATATAGAGAGAGAGAGAGAGAGAAATAAAAAAAACTATATTTGCAAACAGGCCTACTTAGAAACTCTTAACTACTTCAGTTAGTCAACTAAAAATGCAACAGAACAGTAATTTGGTTTTCAATTAGTCTTTATATATAAATGCAAAGAAGCCTTATGCTTCAGAGATTACATGTATGTTCAAGATAATATTAATAAATATTACATCGACATTTGAGCACTTTTGTTTGTTTCAAGGTTACAGGTCAAACTTCTTCAGAAATGTGACTCAAGTTATGTGAATACAGAGTTTTTTATAACAATAGGTGTGTGTGTGAAACTAGGGATTACTTGCATAACTTCCTTCTAGTTCGCATCTTATATAAAGGACCTTGTGAAGCTAGGGATTGCTGGCATCATTTCCTCCATTTTAGTGTGCACCTTATATTATGGTTTTCATTGAGACCTTCCATTGAGTCTGCTTTAAGTTTAATTTTCAACCAGAGTTTCCTTACCTCTAGCAAGGTGCTGTACTCCCAAAAAACCTGTCCGTGCTTTCCAATACCAGGAATTTGAACTGAGGGTTGTTTGTGCAGGTAAAAGTGCACCTGCTACTCCATGAACCTGGTTTACTTAGCCATCCATTCTCCCTGTGATTCCTTCTGTATAGGCAAAACCATCAGAAAACTCAGTGACAGAATAAAGGAAAATAGACAGGCCATAAGAAACAGTGAGAAGAATAATGCCCTAGCTAGGCATTTTACAAAGAAATGGTATACAGTTTCACTTCAGCGCAATGGTGCTTACCTACTCTACAAATGTAAACTTGGTTAAGGACATCATTTTCAATAACTGTGACATTTTACCCACTTTGATAACATTTGAAATATGGTAGAAATGACACCACAGTTTTTTACAGGAAAAGGTGAAACCTGAAAATGTTTTTTTGAGACAAATCATGCGAAAGTAGTGGCAAACCACTCTACTACTAAATGTGGTAGCTGCAGTCAATGCCACTATATTGACAGTACAGTGAGGGGTAGTCTTTTTTCTTTGATTAAAAGTTTTGCCCAATATCCAAAAGCTTATTGTGGTACTAGGGCTGTGGTGTACATTGCTACCTAAACATCCTGCGATGCTTACTCACCATGGCCAGGTGAATTTGGCTTACTCCCCCAGTTTCGGGCTCATTGGGGTACCTATCCTTCTAGCTATGACCATAGCTGCAGCATCCAGCCATGACCATAGCTGCAGCATCCTTTCCCATCATCCAAGTCATATAGGTGAGTCAGATTTATCCACTAGACTGGGATCTCAAAGCAACCTATCTATCTAGCCCTGGATGACAGACACTGTCTCCAATGCGCAGTCTGCATAATTCTAGGGCACAGGCCAAGGAGATGTTTTTTCCCAATCTTGTCATCATTCTAAACCCACCTCCTTATAGCTGAATTAGGATACACATCACAGTAGGGCTTCAAGTTCCCTCTGCTGATGTGTGCATACTCTTCCCCTCACACACCCAAGAGAGCTACTATCACTAGCTTGAGAAGCTAAACTTAAGCTGCCCCAGTCAGTGGTCTCTTTGCAGGGCATTGTCTGACTACTAACAACTGCCGGCCCCCTCTTAGAATGGGCAAGCTGACAATTGCACACACTCTTCTCTCTGCTCAGCTCTTCCAGCATCTGAGCTGGTAACTGAACTCATATCATCCAGGTCATAATCAAGAATTATCCCTCTACACTGCAGAGGAGGGATTTTTATTTTATCCACCAGGTTTGTCTCTTTGTCTAATATTTATACCCTGTTCTTAATGTATCAGCTTCTACTCATTTTCCTTACCTAGCTTAACTTTACACTTCCTAGATTCCTAGAGATTAAATGTGCTAAGTAGAATGATTTCCGAACCGCAACCAAGACATAGTGATCAAAGGTCAGCTCATTGTCAGCAAACATACCCATGGCTCTAATGACAGTGTTAGTTCTGAGGAGAGTATCCTTGACATGGTATAAAGTAGAGTTAATTGAATTCCCAAAGATGTAACACTACAGATTTGGGCATTAAGGGCAAGCCCATGGTCTTTAAACAAGACACTGGGCTAATCAAGCCCTTGAAATATCTGAACGTGTGAAGGGATATTAACATCTCCTAGTTTGCAGTTATTGCCAACTTTGTCAGCCACAGTCCCCTGGCTTCCAAAGAGGTTCAGGGAAAAGGACACGTGTGTGTGTGTGTGTGTGTGTGTGTGTGTGTGTGTGTGTGTGTGCGTGTGTGCGTGTATGCGTGTGTGTGTGTGTGTGTGTGTGTGTGTGTGTGTGTGTGTGTGTGTAAGGCTAGATCAGGGTATTATGGCACCATCTAGTGGCAATTGGCTGGAATAATGGGGAGCATATATATTTATTTATACACAGACCCCCCCGACACACACACACACACACACACACACACACACACACACACACACACACACACACACACACATATATATATATATATATATATATATATATATTTATACTTATACATATATGTCTATACACACACACACACATATATATATATATATATATATATATATATATATATGTATATATATATATATGTATATATATATATATATATATATATATATATATATATATATATATATATGGTAAGAGGTTCCCCCTTTACTATGTGTATTCCATCACTGAGCCTTTAACAGTCCAACAAATGACACAAGTGTTAATCCCAGAATTTCACTAGCCTTACTCTTAGCCTAATTTCTTCCATTGCAGTCTACTTCTACTAAGAGTAGCTGAGACTTAAACAGACATACGCACACACACACACACACACACACACACACACACACACACACACACACACACACACACACACACACACACACATATATGCATGCGCTAGCAATTGTATACACAGTACTGCCCTAGTGGCTCCTCCCTGTCTTTATGGTAGCACTGCCACTAGCTAAACAAATCTAGCACACAAAGAGCACAGTTGCTGTCCTTTTTAAAATTAACTAACTTCAATATAGTTGTTTAGCCAACTGTTACTAAAACACCGATACTGTGCCATTATCCTTATAAACTAAGAAATAAACAAACAGCTACAAGCTTTTGTAGTTGAACAATAAGAATGCTCTACTTAATAGTAATTTGGTGACAGAGTTAAAAAAACAAACAAGCATAGGTAAAATAAATTGACAGTTTGAGGAAAAAAACAATGAACATCTTTATGATAATGAAAAGAATATCAGGAATGTTCTGGCAAGGCATATAATAGGTGAACTTTATCAATTTAAATTTTGTTGTTTTGTAGTTGATGAATACTAGTGAACTTGATCTGCTATCCACAAAGAAGCTGTTGAATATGGATGGATAACAGAATTTAATGTTGTCACAGCACTGATATTATGTGGCACTTATAGTCTTAAACCAATTTTAAAATTAAGAATTTTGAAACATTAGAGTGTTATATGACCTTTGATTCTATAATTTGTGCTATCAGTTTTACTTTGATCACATAATTGTGGCCTTTATATGTGGAGTATTTTGGCAGGTGTTTTTATAGGTACTTAAGTAAATGACAAAAGCATGAAAACACTTGCCCTGTTTTTATCAGGCTTGTTCAATAAAGTTTACCTCTACATGTTTTTTTGCTTCTTTCTTGTCTGTAACATCCAGATTTTGATGGCTGGATTCGGCTGTATCCCTACAACTCTGAATTTTTTGAAATTATTCATTAAAGTATCCAGATCACCAGCCTGTATTGGAGGAGTGAATGCTGGTTGAATCTTCCCCCTCATTTCCCCCAATTATTATCTCCATGTCTGGTTGTGTGCAATTGCATGTAAACAAGCCGAAGCATCATCAACGTTTTTTCCTAGCAAAACATCTGTCAGGATATCAAGCAGTGCCACATGAAATGGTGGCTTTGCAAGAAGCCTAACCTAAGTGGACTGCCTAAATAAGTAATGCTCCACTGTAACAATTACAAGCCTATTAATAGTTATGCCTGATACAGTATACTTCTTAGCAATAGTTTATTACCCTTTCCTGGGTAGAAACTCTTGTAATAATCTGTAGTAGCTGTGGTTTCAAGACTATCCACCACTATTGCCATGCTATCTCTGCTAGTCTCCTCATTTTGTTTTTGCTCCCCACATGCATACCTTACCTGGTTATATGAGAAATGTCTAAACCCAAGACCTTGGCATACACAGGAAATAATGGCTTCTTGCATTGCCTTAGAACCTGCTTTGATAATTTAGATGTTTTTTAGGGCTTCTGCTATGCCAATGTACAGTGCTGGATAAGCCCTTCTTATGCAGTTGTGCCTTACGTTCTAAACCTAGACCATTTCTATCCATCTGTTCAACTTAGGTAGATTCCTGGTCTGTCAAGCAGATTCTTATGCCCCCAGGCAAGGTACTGAGTAGTTGGTCCCTTTCCTTAAGGTTTCCCCCACATTTCAAAAGTAGTAATTTTACATACATTCATCCATCTATTAAAATAAGTGCTTATTTCTGCAATAAAATCATTAACATGGTCTTCTGGTTTTCTTTAATGTTCTCTAACTTTTTTTCTTAAAGCTTTACATTTACAAAAACATTCTTAACTTAACAGTAGTCCAAAATAATCAGACAGGAATTTTTAACAAAGCATGCATTACCTTCCTTTGAGAGTATGAGTTATAAACCTTGCCCATTGACCCTTGTCAGTTTACTGTTGATCACAACCCCTCACACTCACACCCATTCACATTTATATGTTAGAATACAACTATCAAAGCAATTCCCAGTCTTTATACTGAGGAAATAATTGTTTATTGACGTTGGCTTCTAGGGCTCAGTTTTCACTTCTGATACTCATACGTATTTGCAAAGGGTAAACAACTCTTTCTCATGTTAATATTACTTTTCACTTTATTCATACTCCTTGCATTTACATGCTATCATAGCTCTCCTTTTCCTTCCCCTTCTACTTCAAGCTGTTTCTTTCTCTTGGATACTTTTAGGAGTTTCATCTCCAGCTCCAGCTCTTGTCTGTTTAGTTAAAGCTGCATTTTGAGATCATCTGTGACTATTTAGAGTGGCTATTTAACTGGAGTATGCATACCTGGGGCTTCTGCTAAGATGTTATCACATCCAGTGGCTTGCATATTGACAGCACACATGGCAGCCATTAACCCATTCTTTCTTAGGCTGGTGTGTGGAGTCATTTCAATTTGTACTTTTTAATCAATTGTGCCACTAACTCATTAGCATATTCTACAGAGCTTATTTTGCTTACTCTTTGACTACTTTGAATTAAAAATAAAATGCCCACTTTGCATTCTTACCTTGTGGCTGAGGAATTACACCTTTTTGTGACAAAATTGTTTTGCAGGCTAGATATTTGAAACATTTACAATGCAGGCTACTTCTGCAAACCTATTTATGTCATGGCATGGTCCTATAATCCCAGCAAATGCCACATTAATTTGTGATGCTTAATGGCTATGTCTCATGATCAGCACTAGAAACCACCAGTTTATATGTGATGGGATGATCTTCCTTAAGAACAAAGGGTAAATACACACTGCTGTCTCATATTATGATCAGCACCTACCATATTCAAATAGTCATTGAATTCATCTGATGCAGAGCATAGTAATAATCACCAGAATTTCATCTTCCTTGCTTTTAGCCCAAATGACTTCCAGTGTAATCTCACCATCAGTAACTGAGACTAGGCCAAAACTATTTTGCACATGCATAGACAGACAGACAGCCACACACATGCACACACATACAGAGTTTTCCAGGAAGGTCTGATCATAGCATTTCTAGTGCCTGGGCCCTTTTTATGTCTTCACAGTAATGCTGCCACCAGCTATATCAATCTAGGACACCAAGTACACAATTACTGACCAAATTTACATTGAATCAACTCTGATATAACAATTTAGTACATATGGCTAAGTGGTTCCCCTTTGAAATGCAAATCAGAGCAATTAATTAAACACCAGTAGTTTCAAGTACCTTTATGAAGTAATAAATAACCGGCAGCTGCAAGCTTTTGTAATTCAATGATTAAAATGTTTAAAAGTAATTAGGTGGCAGAGTTAAAATAAATGAATATACACACAAATATAGCCTTGCACATAGAATAATAAAGCAAGTAGTTTGAAACGGATGGCAACAGTAAAGGACTAACTGCAGTTAAATTATCCTACTCCTGCCACTTACTGGATACAAATGTAATCTAACTACCACTGCTTTTGTATAATCATTCATCAGTTGCAAGTGACACAAATATAAAATACAAGCATTTCAGCTCACTGAATCTGGAAAAGTAAGCTGTATTTTCTTTCCTTTGCTGTCTAGGCAAAGACCATTTACTAATTCTGGACTTATTTAAATTCCATCAAGTGTATTCTCCCATCAAAAAGGAAAGTACAGTACTCCTGCTCCTACATTTCTTGCATGTTAGACATGCCAAGTCTAAACAGAAGACCAAACAAAGTGAAAAGTACAGTGGTCCAACCTCAACATTTCCCGCAATTTGGAAATTTGAAATCTAAACAGCATGATTTTTTTTATATATTTTTAAGAATAAGCTGTTTAGATCCAGTGATCTCCTCCCCTAAAAAACATTGCTTTCCACTTATAAACTGAACACACTTTTTCCAAATGTATATCTTTGATGCCTCTTTACTGAATATAACAATTACACATTTTATCCAAGTCTTGACACTAGCCATTCCTGTCATGTGATAATGCGTCTTTCGGTTTTTCCTGGTTAGGGGTCGCCACAGCAGAACTCCGGTCCGCTAATGTTTGGTAGTTGATTTTTACGTGTCGAGTTACCAGCCCTGATGCACAACCTTCAACTAAGGTACACCCATTCATGCATGTCTTCACGCAGAAGACGCTCTAGCTGAGAATCGAACCGGACAGCATCTTACTGTGAGGCGACAACGCTACCGCAGCACCACCACCAGAAGATAATACTTACAGAAATCTTGTCAAAATATTTATCTAAACATCCCATAATAACATTTTATATGTAATCACAGCATTTAGGCTATTTGGAACAGACATTTTCAAATATAATGTGCTTCTTTTCCTAGTACTTTCTTTAGGTTATACATTCTATGACATATTTTTTAGCTTCTAAAACAGAGAAATTCTTAGAGAAGGCAAGTGTTTTCCATATATTAAATTTAAATGTTCTTATTCATTTGTTGCATGTAATACCATATACTGCCAGAGAAATATAACTTTAATTCACTCCAACAGATTTCAGGAAATGTGTTCACCAACTTCCAGTTGTTGCTGCATCATAAGTTTTTTGACAGAAACGTTATGTCATAGTTGAAACAATTATTTGTGTTTCTAGGATGATAAGTGTTACCAAAAAGTGTAAATGACAAACTGTTCAAAATAAATCAGTCTTTAGAATGGTCGCAATCATTCTAGGTCTTAAATTGAATATTATAAGACATGATAAGCAGAGTATTATTTTATAATCTTTTGTTAATAATATGCACTACCTCAATGACCACTATGCTATGTATATGATATTAGCAGTATTTTGTTCATCCACCTGTGAGCTTTTGTATAAGGCTAAACAATTATGTCTGTGTTGCATAGTTATTGGGATATATGAGCATTATGACAATATAAATAAATAGGACATAAAAATATTTAATAGCTGTTTAGTTGCACTAGACAGAGGTCAAGTATAAATACAGTTGATTTTGCCATCATGTATGCTTTAAAATGAAACATTTCCATATCATACATGTAACTCTGTTATGGGAATAAGTTCTCATCATATCTTGGCATTCTGTGCTATAAGAATAATAATAATACATTAAAATCACTTTTAAGCAAACTATATTATATTTTAATTTTTTTATATATGGAAAATAAAACTGTGCAATATTCGAAACACGGCCAAAATCTAAAAACATATAGCTTTTATTAAAACTTGGTAAGCGCTTTCGCGAGTTTAAACTCACTTCTTCAGACCATAAAAGAAACAATCAAAAATACCATCACACTTAAAAATGCATTATCCAATCAAAAGCTCTTCCTTGTTACAGCAGCTATCTCCTAAAAGGACATTCATGCTACCGTGTAAAACATCCATACATATGAATACAAGAACATCATATAAAATGTCAAAAAACCTATCTAATGCAAAAAATACAAAATGAATATGTGTGTATATATATGGATTTAGGACTATTGAACAAAAGTTCAATAGTCCGAATCCACAATCACCGAACACACTTTAATGAAAGTGCTTTCACCGAAAAAGCGCTTTCGTTAAAGTGTGTTCAAAAAAAAAAAAAAAAAAAAAACATTACTTTTAAATTTTGCACCCCCCCCCATGTGGGGGGCTATGGCCCCCCCTACTTTAATATTCTCACTCCAAGGTCGCACTACAGTAGGGAAAAGGGAATTTTCCCTTATCCCCACTGTAGTGCGATCTCCGCAACAGGCATACTTACGCGAAAGTGCTTCTTCGGTGAAAAGCACTTTTGCGTGAGTATGCCCAGCCAAATCTGTTTCGGTTATGTTGCCGTTCGGTGATCCGTACGGATCCCGTATATATATATATATATATATATATATATCTACTGTAAATATGATGTAGTAATATAAACCTAGACTCCAACACGCCCAAATCACATATGGAGCACAAAAACATATAACTGTTGCAATATCTACTATAATAATATAAATACTGCTACATACATCATAAAAAATTTCTAAAGAACCTACACTCCCGAACTTAAGAAAAATATAATACACCACTAAAATAATGAAGTATCAAAAATACACAATCTATATTTCATTTTGGCAAAGGTCTATTCTTTGAAACAGGTTTTAGAGGTACCTGTCCATTCAGTCCCATAGGACCATCTGCCCTTAACCTAATAATCCAGTTTGTTTCATTAACTTCAGTATAATTACTCAAATCCCCTTGGCGTTCACTTATTCCCATTCATTCAATAACCAAAGATGTGAACCCATGTTCACTATTGGTATTAATAACGTTTCCACGGTGGTAGTGCTGCGGTAGCGTTGTCGCCTCATAGTAAGATGCTGTCCGGTTCGATTCTCAGCTAGAGTGTCTTCTGCGTGGAGACATGCGTGAATGGACGTACCTTCATTCAAGGTTGTGCGTCAGGGCTGGTAACCTGGCACATAAAAATCAACTACCAATCATTAGCGGACCGGAGTTCCGCTGTGGCGACCCCTAACCGGGAAAAGTCGAAGGACACAAAACATTTCACCAAAGCATTAGTTGCATTTCGAGTACTGATGCTATACAAATGCTCCCTTATATGGTCTCTTAGCCATCTATTAGTTTTTCCTACATACAAGAAGCTGCAGACAGTGCACTGGGTTAAATAAACAATATTTACACTATTACAATTTGCATTCACATGAAAATTAAACTCCCTCTGCATGACAGGATGAATAAACGTACCACTACTATCAATATCCTGACAGTAGTTGCATGGGGCATGTGGTAAAGTACATCAAGTTTCCCTTGGTAATTTATTTCTAACATATCCATGGTCCTTATAACCACATAATAATCTTTTTACAGATTTTTTATTTTTATATCTGAAACTAGGTAGGTCCCCTACAATATCTTTTAGCTTCTCATCTGTGGCTAATATACCCCAACGTCTATTGATTCTATTTTTAATGCATCTATTATGATTATTATAATGCAAAGAATATCTCAAGCCATCAGTTTCAGGTCTCTTCATATTTGGTAATTGCTTCCGTGAAAAATATGGGCGGATGGTGGTAGCCCTTTTTTGTCGTATATCATCACGCATTAATTTAACATCCTGCGGATAGCATCCTCTATTTATAAAATTTGTGTTCAATTGATTCAATTCATTTTCAAAAGCTTTCTCAGTAACATTAAACCTCAAAGCTCTCATGGCTTGTCCTTTAACAATATTGGAAAACACATTTGGGGTTGCATGCTATTTCTATGTAACGACTTATTATAGCAAGTTTTCCTATATATTTCCATAGTAATAGTATCCCCTTCATTCACAATCCTAACATCCAATAAATCAATAGTACTCTTAGACTTTTTAATATCAAATTTCAAAACAAAATCTGTATTCTGTATATAAAAAAGAAGCAATCAAAGTCATCATCTTCCCCAGTCCAAATAAAAAACACATCATCTACAAAATGACAATAAAAATGGATGTATACCTTGAAATTATCATTCCCCAATATATATGTTTGGTCTCCCATACAGCCATAAAAAATTGGCACAGGAAGTGCCCATAGCTATGCCATCCAATTGCAGATAGTATTTGTTATTAAAGACAAACATATTGTTCATTAACACCAGTTCTATAAAGGTGCAAATCACATCGATACTGACACTGTTTTTATCACTATATTTCACCAAATACTCTCTCAAAGCAACAACACCTAGCATATTAGGTATTTTGGTAAATAGTGAGCATATATCCATAGTCACAAAATAAAAAGTATTCGCTAACATCCCATTTAGAGAAAAAGGTATATAGATCCTGTAAAAAGTTTCTGCCTAGCCAAGGTGAACATTTCCAGACTTATTAAAAAGGTGGCAACAGATCAACATAGAAACTGTTTTTTCATATATGAGACTGTTAAACAGTTTCTTCAGTGCAGAGGAGCAGAAATTGAAGGAGAGTATTAAGAATCAACAGTTGCAGTTATATATTTTTATTGTCGTTTTGCAGATGACATGTTTTTATTTGGACTGGGGGAGATGATGACTTTGATTGCTACTGTAGTTATATACAGAATATAGATTTTTTTTTAATTTGATATTAAAAAGTCTAAGAGTACTATTGATTTTTTTGATGTTAGGATTGTGAATGAAGGGGGTGCTATTACTATGGAAATATATAGAAAAACAATTGCCACACCTTCCTCACACTCATTGGGAGGTGTCAAACTAGTCAATTCAGTCTAGCAGCTGTGTTTTTTAAGTGTGACTGACAGTTGTTACTTTAAAGAGATAGTAAGGCCTGTAGTATTTATTTTATTTTCAGACTAAGCTTAAATTACCTGCATTCACATGAATAAAATCCACATTTTACTGGCTAGAAATGAAAATACTTACCAGTTTGTTTTGTTTCAATATAAATAACTCATGTCTGTTCTTCACATAGCAGTTTACTTGAAAATTGTTTGGAAAATAGTTTCTCATTAACTTTTAATGTGTGGTCTTTAACAGTCTCAGTTTGTAAAACTGTGAATAGAAAGTGACACTAAGAATTACAGAAACTAGTATGTCTAGCAAGGATGTTGGGAGGCATACTCACTGTATGCACTTTAGCACACTGTTTGTGTGGAGGGGGTAGCACAAGACAGGCACTAGGATCCAAGGGGAAAAAACTAAAGGCAAGGACAGCAGAATTATAGTGTAAGGGGGTGGGGGTGAGTGCCCTCCTACTTTTATAGCTGCAACTTGGACAACAATTTAAACAAACAAAAAAAACTTCTCTCTGTGGTGCAGCGCCTTCTTCTTTAAGGAGGACCATGCATGCATCCCACACATGCCAATACAGACGGAAACCTATTTCACACTTAAGCGCAGAATTTAAAATAGTTGTTCTGTTGAGAGAGAAGGTAAGTGGTGTGTGTGTGTGTGTGTGTGTGATTGTGTGTGTGTGTGCGTGTGTGTGTGCGTGTGTTTGTGTGTGTGTGTGTGTGTGTGTGAGATTTATACTAGCGGTCCTTTTTGTTTCGGTATGAGCGAGAGAAAGTGTGTGTGTGTGTGTGTGTGTCTGTGTGTGTGTGTGTGTGTGTGTGTGTGTGTGTGTGTGTGTGTGATTTACAGTAGTGGTCCTTTTTGTTTTGGTATGAGAGAGAGAAAGTGTGTGTGTGTGTGTGTGTGTGTGTGTGTGTGTGTGTGTGTGTGTGTGTGTGTGTGTGTGTGTGGAATTTGAACTAGCCATTCAATGCTGTATAAAAGAGAAGGTATGTGTGTGTTGCTATGTGAGAGAGTACGTGTGTGTGTTGCTGTGTGAGAGAATAGCTGTGTGTATGGAATTTAAACGAGCCATTTAGTGATGTTTGAAATAGAGGGTGTGTGTGTGTGTGTGTGTGTGTGTGTGTGTGTGTGTGTGTGCATTTAACATACCTCTCACTGTTCAAATTTAGCCTCATAGTTTTGGTCTGTTTCTCATAAAATTTGTGGTATTCTGGCAAATCATGGAGGACTGAAGTCACTAAGTAATGACATATATATATATATATATATATATATATATATATATGTATTTATATATATATATATATATATATATATATATATAAATGCGTTCCAGACTTCATATCCTTCAGAAAATACATGTGAACACAAATCCTGTTATTCTAGAAACTTTCCAAGTTAAAAAGCACACTATTTAAACTCTGTCCCTATTTTTGGCCATTGTAGCTCCATTATTTCAGGCTTTGTTCAGATTTCTTGCACTAAGAGATTGAGAGATATGCATACCTCTCAACTGTCCAGATTTTTGCGGAATGTCTTGATTTTGCCTCATATTTTTGGCCTATTTCTCAATATTTGTGGTTTTCTGGCAAATCACCGAGGAATTAAATAACGAAATAATGTCATACATTTAAGTTTAAGACTTCATTTCCTTTAGAAAATACATGCTGTTATTCCAGCAACTGTCTAAGTCTGTAAGAGTAATATTTAAAATCTGTCCCTATTTTGGGGCCTTTGTCCCCCCATTATTTTAGGCTTTGTCAAGATTTCTTATGCTAAAAGTTTCTTTTAAACAAGAAACATCTTTATTAAAAATGATCATGTATGACATAGGCTATGTTACAGTTACATTTATATACATAATAAACCATAGCAACACAATCTCATTTGCAAACATTATATATTTCAAACTATGAGACACAGCCATAGCTGCAAATATTATACATCACTTTTAACATAGCCAGTTATTGTTAGTGAACCATTACATAGCTCATTTAAATCCTGCATTCTTTTAAATCCCGTTCCTTCTCTCCATGTATTGATTCCTCAATTCTCAATTTTTCCTATGTAATTTGCTTTTACCTTTTTCTAAAGATCCCAGTTCCAGTTGTTTTAACGGGTCTTTATTATAAACACGAATGCTTACTTTATCGAATCCCTAAACATCGACCCGTCCTCATCGAACCGCATAAACACCGAATGCCCTAAACCGCAAAATTCAAAACATCGAACTATCATACTTGTCCCACCCCCACCGCCCACTACATGCTACCTACACAAACTAAATAAATCACATACATACATACACTAACCAAAACCCTACTTCTAACCCTAAACTAAACCCTACTTCTAACCCTACATTAAATCTTACATATACCACCAAGTATGCACTTAACTTAACCTGCATCCTAACCCTAAGGTCCGTAACTATCGCACACTTACCTTAAAAAGCTAAACCCAATCAAACTAAATAATCCACACACATGCACTTAACAAAACCCTACACTAAATCTAACATACATTACCATCCATGCACTTAGCTTAACCCGCACCCTAACCCTAAGGTCTTTAACTATCACACACTTACCTTACAGAGCTATACCGTAGAAGGCCAACCATGACGATTCGACGTTTCCTGTTTTGCTCTTCTGGACATTCGATGTTTTCACATTTCGATAAGGTCGAGTCGACGTTTAGGGATTTGATAAGGTAAGCGTTCGAGTTACTAATATAGACCCATTTTAACTCTGTTACTATCTTCACTACCTCTAGTAAAGTTGGTTTAGACATTGATTTCCAATTTTTAGTAATTGCTTTTTTGGCAGCCATCATAATTAGACTCAGCAAGGCCTTACTATGTCTAGGCAATTACGAATTTGTATCTTTTGCTAAGAGGTTGAGAGGTATGGTGGTATGGTATGTAATCCCCTAGTTAGGGAGGAGGGCAGGTTAGATGATTAAATTGATCAGGTTTGACCCTGTAACTTGGTTACAGGAGACAAGAGCCTGAATCCTGCAAACCAACTGCCAAACTACTGAAGGAATTGTGAGCTTCAGTGGAGACAAGAGCCTAAATCGTGTACACCGACTACCAGACTGCTGAAGAAATTGTGAGCACCACTGGAGACAAAACTGCTGAAAGAATTGTGAGCTCCAGTAGAAACAAGAGCCTGAATCCTCTACACCAACTACAAGACTGCCAACAGAATTGTGAGTTTATGTTTCGGTACATTTTCAGGGAATTATGAGTTTCTGTGCATTTTGAGGGGATTGAGTTTCATTTCATTTTCATGGAATTGTGAGCTTCAAGGGAAGATAAATTTACTGTTGCTCATTCTAAGTCTGTTTACAATGTGTAACTGTTTTGTTTATCAAATGGCATTCACTGTTTGTGTTGTAGAATTTGAAAACAGTGTTATTGCAATAACTGCCTTTGGTGCAGAAGGTTGTGGATTCTGCTCCCACACCATGTAGATGGAGTGCTGATATTGCAGTGCCATTTTGATTGCCAATTATTTTGCGCATTTTAAGGGGGGATAGGGGTCCTACACTCCTGAGTGTGTCCTCCTTTGTATGAGATGCCTAGTATCTATGAACTTGTTGCTCGTTTGTCAGTCATTCCCAATTGCAGTACTATCAGCTTACCATTTTTTATGTAGCATAGGCAAATAATTATTCGAGGGCAGCAGGCACTGAATTTATAAATGAAACATTGAAATGTGAAGTTGTTTGCCAGTAGCAACCTCTTTATTAGTTACAGATCTATTCAATGTGGAATTATTTGGATGACTTTTACTTCTGCAGAGATTGTGCTTATTTGGGTAATATTGGTGGATTGTAATGACAGAATTTTGAGTGGTCGTTTATGGTTGAAATCTTCTGAAATGGGTAGTTCTGTCATTATTAGTTCATACATTTTGTGTCATTGCTTACTAGAAAAATGTCCATGACTATAAATTTAAAACACCATTCTAACAAGTGTTGCTGTATTATACAAGAAATATAATTTAATACAATTAGAAAGTTGAATCAAAGAACCCATACATGTATGCATCGCCCTATAAATGTGTGCAAGGAGTCTATGGTTTGTAAACCATCCAAAGATAAACTTAATCCTTCATGCATTTTCTTTGAATGTGGGTTTTCATGCCAGTTCAATGAATATGAGTTTCAAGGACAAAGAAGTTTACTGCTCATGTTAAGTCTGATTTCATTGTGAGACTGCATTGTTGGCTGTCAGTATTTGTGCTATTTTATTTCAATATCTGTAATAATTTTAGAAGTAAATAAGAAAACAGTATGCACACTGACAGGTTTGAACAATGTTTATGGTAACTGGGGAGAAATAGCCAGGTGATGGAACACTGGAATGGCTGAGGAGGGGGCTGCTGCTGGGGGCAAGGGGTTGCTGCAGGAGGAGCAATATGCATAGTTTTGCATCACGTTTTGGTTCTGTTTCTTGTAAAAAATTATGACGTTATGTCAAAGAGTTCAAAACCTTTTAGAAAATATATTGTAATGCAAAACTTTTTATTCAGCATGGAACTTTGTTAGATAAGATAAGAACACACTTCAAATTTCTCTGATTTTGAAACATTGCCCGACACTACCTTTTGGGCTTTGTCCTATGGCTTTCAACTGTCCAACATTTTGCCTCATATTTTGGTATGTTCATAAAATGTGAGTTTTTTTGTCAAAGTGTTCAGGACTAAACAGTTGAGTAAATGATGACAGATAAGAGAGTATCAGAGTTCATATCCTTCAGAAAACATGCAAATGCAAAACCTGTTGTCCTAGCAAGTGTAGTACATAAGGTCCCTATTTAACATCTATCCCTGATACTGCACATTTGTACTACATCTTTTTTGCTTTGTCCCATCTCTTCACAGACACTGAGCTTGCAAAATGTCACTGTGCATTATATTTCTGGTATGTTTTTTCCTTAAACTTTGTGGTTTTCTGGAAATTTTGTTGTAGATTGCAGTCACTAAATAAAGGCATATTTGAATTTCAGATGTCATATACCTCATAAAGTCTGTTATTCCAGCAACCTTTTAAATATATAAGATAAGTATTAAAAATATATCCCTGTGTTTGCATTTTAAGCCATAATTTAAGATAACTGGCTCATATCTCTTGCTAGCTCAGGTCCTTTAGGCCAATGACTTTTTTGTCAGGAACCTTTAGGGTTGATTAATGCAGAATATGGAGGGGTAAAGACTTCCTTGGATCTAAAGGAAATACCCTGTGCAGTCAACTGTGCCAGATAGAGGGATTTCATGGCCACTGTTGCAACATAGTCATCAAAGATTTATAAGCACCTACTAAGTTACTGATCTTTGAGGATCTGAAGAAGCTAAGCCATACATTCCAATTATAATTATCGGATAGAAATATTCAAAGATGGCAACAAGTTTATGTTGGGGCAATTACATATTCTTATATCCATGAGGGCCAGTGGTGCTAAACTGGAGGTGAATTTGCAGATACCCACCCATACATCCAGATTACACTTGAATGGAGTAACAGAAGTCCTCTGCTTTACATGGTATGAAAGACTGCTCAGTAGGAGTGGTATTCTCTGTGATAAACACCTATCTGTATAGGTTTAGTCCTAATTTCATGATTTTGTTTACATTTCCTGAATAGAGAATATTGCTGAATGATTTGACCAGGTGAATATAGACAGTGTGTACCATTTTGCCCTCATCCATAGCTTTCGTCACTTTCTCAAAAAAAAAAAAATCCACCAGGTTGATTATGCATGATTTGTCTCTGATGAAACTAATTCATGCTCAATACAATGTATGAAGGTTTCCTATGTCTTTATTTAAAATATCCATGATAAATCGTTCCATGGCTTTGCATACAAGACTGTTCAGACTTATGGATCTGTAGTTATCCGGCTCAGTACTTGTGCTGAGGATTAACTGTTGCAGTCCTCCATTCACTAGGAATGAAGCCAGTTAAAGAGGCTAATGTTGAACAGTGATTTTAGAGGACTTCGTAGCTCATGTTTCATGCTATTTCAAAGGCATCCCTGGATATTATCAGGGCCCATTGATGCAGTATTCTTTGCCTTGGAGAGGGCATTGAAGACTTGTTCAACAGTGATAGCCAGGGGAGTTACGATAGAAGGTATCTCTTGAAAGGTATTGATTGGAAGAAAGGGTAAAATTGGGCCTAAATTTATCAGCCAGTAGGTTTGCTATATCCCCTGATTCCTTTTAGGTGATTCCATTTACAATTAGTTCAGCACACTGTTGTGTGTTACCTTTGAGGTTGTGGATAAAGCTGATGAAGATATTGTGGTTATCCTTCGCTTTTGATGTTATTTTACCTCAAATTTGGCTTTGCCGGACTTGATAAGTTTTCTGAGTTGCTTATTTAGTTTGAGAGGTTTCTCACCTTGCTGGGTATTGCACTTCCTAGTTTTGGCCATGATTTTCTTCCTTTTGTTATACAATCTGCTGATATTGGTTCCACCAAGGTGGCTTGCTGTTTGAGTTAGTTCTCTGCTTATTCCTTGTGGGTACAGTTGCCTCAGTGCAGTTGTTTACATGATGGTATAGGGTTTCTGTGAGCAATTCCATACTGGTAGCAGAGTTCACACGGTTTAGGAGGATGGAAATTTTATGATGGTATAACTCAGTAGGTTTGCTTTGGAATAATTCATGAATGTTTGAGGGTTAGATAGCATCCACTAGTGACAAGTGTTTGGACAGGCACATACCAAAAGGGGCATTATGCTCAGTGATCGGCCTAATGAGTGCCAAGCAGAGTGGAACAATTGGGCCTGGATCTGGATGCTGTACCTTTAACTATAAGCTGTACAATGAAAAACGATTTCCTTACAATAGTGAATATGTGGTGATCAAGGGACAGTCCATTGTTGACACAGGTTCCCAGATGAGACTTGTTAGGCTTGTGTGTCTATAATTGCCTGGGCCCATTGAAGTTCCACTTTCAAGCAAGAGAACATCTTTCATTCATCCAGCACAAACCTATTTTGAAATTAGTATTGAATAGCATTTATAAGGGATTTGACATTTCATGTTTTGGCAGCTTTAAATATTGACAAGGATTCATAAAGGTTACCACAAAGTATAGACTACATGTACACTTAGTGTAATCTTTTGAGTGACTAGAAAGCAGAAAAAAATGCGATAAGAATTTTATTGAATACATATAGTGTATACTTAGTGTACACTTAGTGCAGGCTTTATTGACTCTGGCCCATTATGTTCTTGGTCTTAGGTAGTGACTAGAGAAATTGTTGAGAGATTTGAAGGGGTTATAAATGCAGGCATTTTATCTGAGAATATTGGATGATGGTGGGGCGGGGGGGGGTGAAGTACAAGCTGAATTAGTTGGCCAGTGGATTGGCTGTATCCTCTGGTCCAAGTATGTAATATCATTTGTTAGTAGCTCACTGTAGTGCCAGTCATTGTTTCTGAGATTTCGAACACAGTAAAAAATGCTTTGTGGTTATCTTTCACCGGGGTTTATATTTTTACCTCATATCTGGCTTTGGTTGATTTAGTCACAATTCAGAGTTCCTTGTTTAGTTTAGCAAGAATGTTTTTGGCTTTTTGAGAGTTAGGTTTATTTTTGCATTCAATGAGTATTTTTCTTTTATTATGCTGCCCACAGAGGTTATTTTTGAATTTGGGGTTGTATTCATTTCTGAAGGGGGCAAATATGTCTATGCAACTATTTACATATGCATAGAGTTTGGCAGTAGATTATTCATATGGTGGAAGTTTGAAACAGACTTAGTAGAGGAAGCACATCTCCAAATAATTCCCTGCACCCAACATAGTCAGAAACCAGCACTACTCAGATATGTGCACACAAGACCACTTACATTAGCTTACAAGGAGACTGAGAAAAGTGTGGTAATTATTCCTTTAACTTTCTCACAATCAAACCTATGAGTGTTTTCATTTTTCTTTCAGCATGTAACAGAATAGGGGTATACATAACGTGACTTGTTTTCCTTTTATGGGAGGGTAAGAGGCAGGCTGCATTTGCAGATGAGCTTTGTCTTTGCAAGCAGTTGTCTTCCCAGTATATTAGGTAGTATTGTGTCAGCTTTGAACTTAATGCCTTGTGCAAAACTTATTAAGTAACTCTGCAACTCCTATAGTAGGAGAATAGCATTTAAACATTTTGAAACCTTCGTATGCATCGACAGTCACGTTGCATACTTCCAGCATTCCAAGTACATCTGCTGGCAATGATATCTACCCACCTGGAAGCAAGAAAGACACTAGTATTTTTTTAGACAGCTCAAAGAAGGGCGACTTCTCGCTGAAGGCAGCGTTGCCTTACAGAACTCGTTCCAAAAGCCTCACTTACAACAACAAAACATCGAGGACTCACATAATGGACAGAGCTGCTCAGCAATCCAAGAAGAGACGTTTATAGACTCAGGTTTAGTTTTCAATATTTCTTCTTTTAATTTAACTATGGAACAGCTAAGTTTATTAAATAAAGGTCTATCTTTATTCCTGCTAGGAGGGCTGACCCTGCAGAAATGTTAAAAGACTTAAGGCTTTTAGGTAGGAACCTTTCTTTTAAATGTATTTTTACTGCAGGTAATGTTAATTCATTTAATCAAGCCTGTATATATAAACAACCCAGCACTTTTATTCCAGCTACACCTATAGGAGTCCAATGTTTCATTGATGTATGTGAGATTGCCTTTAGGGAGTTGAATGCCTCATCTGTTAGTAAATTGTCATTTTACAATCTAACTGCTGGAGAACACAGAACATTGCAAGACTTAAAAAGTCTACATTCTCTGATCATTAAACAAGCTGATAAAGGAGGTGGTATTGTTTTATTAGACAAAGATTTATATGTTACACAAATGGAGAAACTTTTATTTGATACTAATATGTACCAATGCATTTCTATACCCATGGTTACTGCTATTATAGATAAAGTCTCTTTTTTAATTTTTGATCTGTTAATCACTAATTTGATTGATGACCCACTTTTTAAGTATTTTAGTGTTCATAAGCCTACTGTTCTCAGGATATACGGTCTACCCAAAATTCACAAGGATTTGCTATCTCCACCAATGCGACCTATTGTTTCAGGCACTGGTTGGTATACTGAACCCCTCTCTATATATGTAGAAGGGACTTTGCATATTTTTTTGGAGAATTGTTATACTATTTTGAAGGATACTAAGATGTTCTTACGACGGTTGCATGACAGAATGGAGACTGTAGATAGAGATGAAGAATTTGTTCTTGTGACTATGGACATTGAATCTTTGTTTACTAGTATACCGAACATCTGGGGTGTTGATAGTATTAGAGATTATCTTACTGTGAACAGACTTTTGACCAATAACAAGATACAGCTAATTTGCACCTTATTAGAAATTATTTTAGAAAACAATATTGTTATGTTTCAAGAACAGTTTTTCTTGCAGAATGTTGGCGTGGCAATGGGCACTGCCTGTGCCAATAGCTACGCCAACTTAGCTTTGGTCAGTTGGGAAGAGCAAAATGTTTTTTCTGTTATCAATCCATTTTTTGGACAAATTCTGTGGTACGTCAGATTTGTAGATGACGTTTTTATGTTATGGAAGGGTTCTGGCTCTGATTTAGAACAATTTTTGGACTACTTGCATTCGACAACTGATTTCTTAAGGTTTACCTATCAGAGTTCAGCTACCGATATTAGTTTCCTTGATGTCAAGATTAGTAAATCTGATTTGAATCGTCTCTGTAGTAATATATATTACAAACCGACTAGAAAGAATACATTGTTGCACAAATCTAGCATGCACCCCAGACACATTCCTAGGAATGTGTTGAGAGGCCAGGTTTTCAGGACACTTAGGTTACACAATAGAGACGAAGATCACCTGAAAATTTTTTTAGACAGCTCAAAGAAGGGCGACTTCTCGCTGAAGGCAGCGTTGCCTTACAGAACTCATTCCAAAAGCCTCACTTACAACAACAAAACATCGAGGACTCACATAATGGATGGAGCTGCTCAGCAATCCAAAAAGAGACGTTTATAGACTCAGGTTTAGTTTTCAATATTTCTTCTTTTAATTTAACTATGGAACAGCTAAGTTTATTAAATAAAGGTCTATCCTTTATTCCTGCTAGGAGGGCTGACCCTGCAGAAATGTTAACAGACTTAAGGCTTTTAGGTAGGAACCTTTCTTTTAAATGTATTTTTACTGCAGGTAATGTTAATTCATTTAATCAAGCCTGTATATATAAACAACTCAGCACTTTTATTCCACCTACACCTATAGGAGTCCAATGTTTCATTGATGCATGTGAGATTGCCTTTAGGGAATTGAATGCCTCATCTGTTAGTAAATTGTCATTTTACAATCTAACTGCTGGAGAACACAGAACATTGCAAGACTTAAAAAGTCTACATTCTCTGATCATTAAACAAGCTGATAAAGGAGGTGGTATTGTTTTATGAGACAAAGATTTATATGTTACACAAATGGAGAAACTTTTATTTGATACTAATACGTACCAATGCATTTCTATACCCATGGTTACTGCTATTATAGATAAAGTCTCTTTTTTAATTTTTGATCTGTTAATCACTAATTTGATTGATGACCCACTTTTTAAGTATTTTAGTGTTCATAAGCCTACTGTTCCCAGGATATATGGTCTACCCAAAATTCACAAGGATTTGCTATCTCCACCAATGCGACCTATTGTTTCAGGCACTGGTTGGTGTACTGAACCCCTCTCTATATATGTAGAAGGGACTTTGCATGTTTTTTTGGAGAATTGTTATACTATTTTGAAGGATACTAAGATGTTCTTACGATGGTTGCATGACAGAATGGAGACTGTAGATAGAGATGAAGAATTTGTTCTTGTGACTATGGACATTGAATCTTTGTTTACTAATATACCGAACATCTGGGGTGTTGATAGTATTAGAGATATTCTTACTGTGAACAGACTTTTGACCAATAACAAGATACAGCTAATTTGCACCTTATTAGAAATTATTTTAGAAAACAATATTGTTATGTTTCAAGAACAGTTTTTCTTGCAGAAAGTTGGCGTGGCAATGGGCACTGCCTGTGCCAATAGCTACGCCAACTTAGCTTTGGTCAGTTGGGAAGAGCAAAATGTTTTGTCTGTTATCAATCCATTTTTTGGACAAATTCTGTGGTACGTCAGATTTGTACACAACGTTTTTATGTTATGGAAGGGTTCTGGCTCTGATTTAGAACAATTTTTGGACTACTTGCATTCAACAACTGATTTCTTAAGGTTTACCTATCAGAGTTCAGCTACCGATATTAGTTTCCTTGATGTCAAGATTAGTAAATCTGATTTGAATCGTCTCTGTAGTAATATATATTACAAACCGACTAGAAAGAATACATTGTTGCACAAATCTAGCATGCTCCCCAGACACATTCCTAGGAATGTGTTGAGAGGCCAGGTTTTCAGGACACTTAGGTTACACAATAGAGACGAAGATCACCTGAAAATTTTTTTAGACAGCTCAAAGAAGGGCGACTTCTTGCTGAAGGCAGCGTTGCCTTACAGAACTCATTCCAAAAGCCTCACTTACAACAACAAAACATCGAGGACTCACATAATGGATGGAGCTGCTCAGCAATCCAAGAAGAGACGTTTATAGATTCAGGTTTAGTTTTCAATATTTCTTCTTTTAATTTAACTATGGAACAACTAAGTTTATTAAATAAAGGTCTATCCTTTATTCCTGCTAGGAGGGCTGACCCTGCAGAAATGTTAACAGACTTAAGGCTTTTAGGTAGGAACCTTTCTTTTAAATGTATTTTTACTGCAGGTAATGTTAATTCATTTAATCAAGCCTGTATATATAAACAACTCAGCACTTTTATTCCACCTACACCTATAGGAGTCCAATGTTTCATTGATGCATGTGAGATTGCCTTTAGGGAATTGAATGCCTCATCTGTTAGTAAATTGTCATTTTACAATCTAACTGCTGGAGAACACAGAACATTGCAAGACTTAAAAAGTCTACATTCTCTGATCATTAAACAAGCTGATAAAGGAGGTGGTATTGTTTTATGAGACAAAGATTTATATGTTACACAAATGGAGAAACTTTTATTTGATACTAATACATACCAATGCATTTCTATACCCATGGTTACTGCTATTATAGATAAAGTCTCTTTTTTAATTTTTGATCTGTTAATCACTAATTTGACTGATGACCCACTTTTTAAGTATTTTAGTGTTCATAAGCCTACTGTTCCCAGGATATATGGTCTACCCAAAATTCACAAGGATTTGCTATCTCCACCAATGCGACCTATTGTTTCAGGCACTGGTTGGTGTACTGAACCCCTCTCTATATATGTAGAAGGGACTTTGCATGTTTTTTTGGAGAATTGTTATACTATTTTGAAGGATACTAAGATGTTCTTACGATGGTTGCATGACAGAATGGAGACTGTAGATAGAGATGAAGAATTTGTTCTTGTGACTATGGACATTGAATCTTTGTTTACTAATATACCGAACATCTGGGGTGTTGATAGTATTAGAGATATTCTTACTGTGAACAGACTTTTGACCAATAACAAGATACAGCTAATTTGCACCTTATTAGAAATTATTTTAGAAAACAATATTGTTATGTTTCAAGAACAGTTTTTCTTGCAGAAAGTTGGCGTGGCAATGGGCACTGCCTGTGCCAATAGCTATGCCAACTTAGCTTTGGTCAGTTGGGAAGAGCAAAATGTTTTGTCTGTTATCAATCCATTTTTTGGACAAATTCTGTGGTACGTCAGATTTGTAGACGACGTTTTTATGTTATGGAAGGGTTCTGGCTCTGATTTAGAACAATTTTTGGACTACTTGCATTCAACAACTGATTTCTTAAGGTTTACCTATCAGAGTTCAGCTACCGATATTAGTTTCCTTGATGTCAAGATTAGTAAATCTGATTTGAATCGTCTCTGCAGTAATATATATTACAAACCGACTAGAAAGAATACATTGTTGCACAAATCTAGCATGCACCCCAGACACATTCCTAGGAATCTGTTGAGAGGCCAAATTTTCAGGACACTTAGGTTACACAATAGGGACAAAGATGCAGTAGTTGCGTTGGATCAACTGAAAATTCAGTTTATGGCTAGGGGATACTCTAGTGCAGATATTGATAAGACAATATCTGATGCCTGTAAGTTAAGAGATACCAGGTGCAAACCTTACTATAATAATAACAAGGCTACTGTAGATGTAAGACACAGTGTTACAGATAGGAATGATTTTAGAGTGGTCCTACAGTTTTCCAGCAATATCAATCAATATGTAGATGTTGTTAAGAGATACTGGTATCTCTTACAAGAAGTCCCTGGCCTTGTTGACATAGTTGGACAGACTCCTCATTTTAGTTTTAAGAACAGTAAATCACTTAAACAACATCTTTTGTCATGGAGAAATATGCAAAAAGCTGTTATTCTTCTCGTTGTGGCACCTTTCCATGTAGGAACTGTAGTGCTTGTCAGTATATTTTCAGAAAAAATAACTATGTCCACCCTACTAGACAATTTATGTTACATTCCAATCAATATTCAGACTGCAGAACTACTGATGTTGTGTACTTTTGTTTTTGTCAACAATGTCATGCTTATTATGTAGGCAAAATGAATAGAATGCTAAAGGATCGCATTTTAGAACATGTGAGAGATATTACCAATTGCAAACAGTCCAATGCACTGGCTTGTCATGTTTTGTGACATAGAAAATATTACAGAGGGGCACAAGCAAAAATGGATATTGAAGCTCAATGCTGAGAAGTTTCCTGGTTTGAATGCTGTGACCACATTAGTCCTCTTTTTAAAGGCTAGACCACTTATGCACTGATTTTAATATTGTTTTTTACAAGGTATTTTAAGATGCCTCCAGCTCTTTATATGGTTAATATTTTTCATACATCTTTTAATATACTTGTTTATGTTTAAAAAAAAAAAAAAAAATATATATATATATATATATATATATATATATATATATATATATATATATATATATATACATACATTTTTTTATATATATGTTTATATGCAATATATTTCATACTGTATGTTTTTATATTGTTTAATTACTAAAATTGCACAATTTTTATATTATAATATCTATAGCAAACCTTCTATTGTAGGAGCTACTATGACAAGCTTCATTTGAGTCTGATTCCATACAGCTTGTAAGTCTTAATTAGTTAATTGAACTTGGTTATTTAAACAGTGTGTAGGCTTTTAACTGTTGTCTGATGAAGCAACTCTATGTTGTGAAAGTGCTCACCCATTTTTTGTTTTTGTTCTGAATAAACGTTCATAGTGTGTTAGCTTGGTGCATTTTTCTCCTTTTTCTGCCTGTGTTTTTTGCACCTTGGTTCTACCCATGACCATTTTTGATTTTTTTACTGTTTTTTTTATTTTTTTAAAACTTATTTCTTCCATGAAAAAAGTATAATACTGCATTTCTTTTCTTTCCCTTCCAATAATTTTGTTCAGACTGGAAAAAGCTCCAAAAAAAAAAGCATCTTAGGACATGTACAGTCCCATTGGTTCTGAGGCCTAGGCCAGTTATCTTGTTTTAACCAATTTCCTTTAAACAAAGGCTTGCGATTCACATGATTTAAGTAAGGTAGTAATGGTGTAACTTTCAACAGCTTTAGTTTTTACTTGATTGACTCCCATGGTACAGTTCTTCGTTTATTGTCAGTGGTAGTATGACTGAGCCCACCCAAAAATGTATTTGTTGTTGGGAATGTAAGGCTTAGTCTGAGTGAAGGACATAGGAGTGAGCAGCCATTGCCAGGTGATCCATGTGGATGGAAGGGAGGTAGTTGTGTTTCGCAGCTTGGGAGGGGGGAGCACTATATGTTGTACCTACAGACCACAACACTGCAGAGCATGTGCTGTCTAGAGTCTGCCAGTCCTTTATTCAATAGCCCTATTGGAGCTTTAATGAGCTACTCTGGGGGTTAGGAGCTGCAAAGGAGAAGAAGAAGAATCTTGGGGGTGAAAATTGGTCAATCTACGTAAATGGAATGGTATTTTGTTTTTTGACTCAAGGAAGATGCACCTTTGGAATGAAATGTTCATGCTACTTCACCATGTAAGTAATTCTACCCTGGCTTATACTTGACAGTGACCTGTTCAGAGATCAGCAATATGAAGGGGGCGTGGCTTGGTCAGCAGTGTTAATGTGGGTGTGGCTTGTTGGGCAGCAGTCTGAGAGCTGTGAGTAGAAATTTGAAAATCCTGACTACACTCCTGATATCTAGCCAGGGCATGCAGGATGTGATAAAGTCCTTTCTAAAACAATGCAAGCTCTGAACAGGCAATCAACCACTCAATCAATCAATCAATCAATTAATCAATCAATCAATCAATCAGGGCTTTAATGATCTGAAAATAAATACAATCAAAGAAAAGTTTCTTGCCCAAAATGGCATCTAGGTGATATTATATGGAAACAAATAACTGTAGAATAAAATTAATTATAGTGAGCAATAGATATTTCCTTTTAAGTGCTGTCATCTTTGATCTCATGGCAGGAATGTCCTGGTTTGATAGATTCATTCAGGCTTAATGTTTTATATAAACTAGACATGAATTATAGGCATGCACTACTTGGAAAAAAGTTCTCTGAGGTGCTAGAGACTGGCCTACCATAATACTGATTTATAGTCTTTGTATTTGATTTTGCTTGGCATGTTTTTGTATTTTATATTTTTAATCTTGAATGGTGGTTTTACTAATTTGATCACTTTGTCATCTTGTGTAGTATTTAATATTTCAGTTATTATGTGGATGAAGTATATTTTCAAGCACCATTCTCTGGCCGGTCCATTGGTTCTTCAAAATTACTGGTATTTTGATCATTTCTTACAAGAAGAGGAACTGATGTTTAGTCTCTGGATTCTTCCTTTTCCTTACTTTGTGAGCATTTTTATTTTTGGAATTGCTTGAACCATTTCATCCAGAAAGATATGTATGTGAAAATATTGAGTATGAATGTCACTGCTTGGAACTTCTACAGGAGGAGTACCATAAGCTGTCTTTTTAAGACATTGGTTACATCATCATAAAACTATGTCACAGTCACAATGTATATATTTTTATTTTAGCAGGTAACAAACTCGCCTCCCTTGGAGCCATTTCTGAATGCAAGGGGTACAAAACATGTCATTTGCCAGAGTAATCTCCAGCAACAAGAAGTTCAACACCACATGCAGCAGCAGCCAAAACAAAGCTGTGACTCTCGGCTTTTTAACAGAAAAACGTAAGTAGTTTTCAGGTCTCTGGATATAAATGATGTCCCTGTCTATGAAAATTCCTGACTTGAGATGTTTTTTTCTAAGTCATTTTCATTCTATTGCCTGTTGACCACCAGCTGTTCCATGAACTATCTGATTTACTAGGTCTTTTTGGTTAAGAGCCAGCTGTAGGAAGCCATGATCCAGGCAGCTATATTTTTTATTGACCATACCTTCAAGTGTCCATGGCAGCCTGATTCAACAGATCCACCATAGTACCACCTCTGAAAATTATGCATGCTTTCTTGCATGAGTTGATTGCAGATGTCATGCTGATATACAGCTTGGCAGGGAGAATAGGCCTGGGCCCTTCTGCTGCATGCTGTCTACTCAGCTTTGATGGGAGTCATTCATGCAGCATGTTGGGCTGTCCATCTCCATGGTGGTGAGGTGGCATTGGCTACTCACCCCCCACATTCTGACTCAGTTAGCACCTAGCTTACTAATCGATTGGATGTTGTATAGATTGCACTGAAGATTTCATTCAGCGAAATAAACCAAGACTCTGGTGGTTTATTTCGTTGAGTTTCTGTGACAGTTTTTCCAGTTTTTGCATTGCGAGGATTTCATTCATTTGTGCCATAGAGACACACCAAACTGGCATATATGCCATCAGCTCTGAAAATAAAAGGTATTAAGACCAGGAAAATTTTTGCATTAAATTTCATAAACTTTTTTTTATTTTGCAGGTATAACTTTAACATTTTATTTTTATTTTATTGTATTTGTTTACCAGGAAAGTCCACTGGGCCTAAAAGAGCCCATTTTCACTGAAGGCCCAAAGAGAAAAGCTCCAACAAGAACATAGATACAGAAAATAATTAAACATTAATTGGTACAAAAGTAGATACGGTGTTACAGATAGTGATTACAGTAATATATACAGAATATATACATAAAGGCAGGAATTTTGTTGGTTTCCAGATAAATTCAATCAGAAAGGTATAAACAGAGATATATTAATCAGCATTATTGTACCTGTATCAATAAGTGATAAAAAATAATAATTATGGAGAAAATATCATCAGTCACCAGTAGCAAAAAGCATAGGAGTTTAGTTATCATATAAGGAAAAGGAGGAAGGTAGGCTATAGAGCTGGTACATAGCCAGGAAGAGTTGAAATGATTTTTCAGTGTTTGTTTGAAGGTGATAGTGCTGCCTGTGTTTCTTATAGAAAATGGAAGTGAGTTCAATACTTTGGCGACAGTGAAGGAATAGAGGAGTTGACCAGCAGGTAAGGTGGGGGTTTTCTACTTTTAGAAGTAGATGATTTTTAGATCTTAGTTGCCTACTGGGTTGGTATTGTGTGTCAAGAGAACAGGACAGTCTGTGGGTCTGTAGATTATTTTGTGCGCCATAGTTAGTTGGGTGAAAGAGAGATGGTGAGGGAGTTCCAGCCAGCCTAGTTGTTTCAGTGAGTTACAATGGTGGGATGAGAATTTGGCTTTGGTGGAAAATTTGACTATTTTGTTTTAACACATTTCATATTTGGATTTTGCAGAAATTTGGATATTAGTGAGGAGAGGGGCACCATAAAGGAAAGAGGGTAATAAAATGGTGGTTGCAAGGGTTTGTCTAGTAGAGAGGCTAAGAAAGTGTTGGTGCATGTAAAGCATACGAAGCTTTTGGTGTGCTTTTATGATGTTATTGTTTATGTGTAGGTCAAAGTTAAGGTTTTCATCTATAATAATGCCTAGTAGTTTAGTGTGGGGGACAATTTCTATAGTGGTATTGTCTTGGGCTTGTATAGTGAAAATGCTTTTTTTTATCTGGGGGAGTGGTTTTCTTAGGGGGTAAAAAGTACTAGTTTAGTTTTTTTGGATTTAGGCCAAGATGATTGTTACGCATTCAAGATTCAGTAGAGGTGAGGCCATTTTGGGTGATTTGATGGACTTCAGAGCTGAATTTGCAGTGCATATTATTGTAGAGTCTGGATAATGCATACTGGATTACTGAGCACTGTGTGAGAGTAGAGTGAAAGTTGTTAATAAAGATGCTAAATAAGAGAGGACAGAGTGTGGAGCCTTGGGGGATCCCTGTGGAAATATTGAGGAAGGGAGAGCAAAATTGTTGCCATTTGGTGGCTTGCTGCCTATTGGAGAGATAGCTATTGAACAATGGTAGGGTAGGTGGGGAAATGTGGAGGGATGATAGTTTGGAGAGGAGGATGGTGTGGGAAATGTTATCAAAAGCTTTGGAGAGGTCTAGGAAAAGCGAAGTGATTATTTTGTCAGAATCACATGCCTGGTTGACTGTATCTAGGAAGGAGAGGAGGGCAGTAGTGGTGCTATGTCCTGGTCTGAAACCATGCTGAGTGGGTGATAGAATTTGGTTTTCACGTAGGTGGTTGAGAAGTTGGACATGGATGCATTTTTCCAGTATTTTAGAGAGGGGTGAGAGAATTTCTATGGGTTGAAAGTTTGTGGTGTCTGTGTTGGTGCCACCTTTGTGTAAGGGGAGAATGCTTTTTTCCAGATGTCTGGGACTTAGGATTCTTTAATCGATCTGTTAGTGAATATGCTGATGGGATAAGATATAGAGTTTGCAGCTAGCTGCAGGAAGTGTGGAGGTAGATTGTCAGAGGCCAGAGTATAGGGTTTTAGCTTACGTAAATTTTTTTCTATTGTGGATATGGGGGAGAATTTTAGGTTGGAGCTGAGGGTAGCATTGTATACTGGCATGATTTGGTCATCAGCTGTCTTGGTGGTGATGGTGCTAACTGTAGGAAAGGTGGTGGTTAGGTTAGCTATGGTGTCAATGAAGTAGGAATTGAAGAGGGTGGCAAGTTCGGCTGGAGTTTTTTTGAGTCAGGGGATGGGTTGCTTTGAGAGCCTAGGTGTATGGAGGACCAGACTTTTTTGGGTTACCTTTATGTTGGCTTTGTAGATGGAGGTAGTGGGCTTTTTTATCTCTGGTTATTAGTCATTTTGCCTGGTTACAGAGTTGATTGCATTGTAGTAGAGGTGAGGGAGGTCTTTGTTTTTCTGCCATGATTTCCAGATTTTATCCCTTGTGGACATGACTTCTTTGGTTGATTTTGAGAGCTGGCTTGCATAGTTATGTTTTAATAAATTTTGACGGGTGGGCGCTTGCCTATTTAGGATGTCTGGGAATGTTGAGTTAAAGAATTCAACAGCCTCATTAAGTGGTAGGGATTTGAGGAGTTCCCAATTTACTTTAGCTAAGAGTTCATTAAATATGGATGGTTGGAACTTATTCAAATTTCTGGTTGTTTTGTATAGGTGTTGGCCTGGGGTTCAGGAAGATTTGTGTAGGATATAAGCTGTGTGGTGGTCGCAAATGGTATTAGGTAGTATGTCTGCATTGCTGATATTGTTAGGGTTGGACACTAATATCCAGTCTATTGTGGAGCCCCACTTGTTATTATTGTGGAGTCTGGTGATGTCTTGAATAGTTGAGAGAAGTTCTAAAGGTTTATGTTTTTTTGAGAATTTTTTTTGGGCAATGTCTAGCCAAACAATGTTTACATCAAATAGGATGATAGTTTCATTATCTATGTTTTGGGATGTCCAAGCAAGTATGTTCTCTAATATTGGTATTTTGTTTCTGGAGACATATAGAGCGCAATTATGCAAATGTTTTTTGGATTGTTAAGTTTTAATACAAAGGTTAGTACTTTGGCCGGGGAGAAGATGGATGTTGGTTTTGAGTAGGGAAGTAAAGTATATTTGCCAGGGAAGAGTATTGTTACTCCCCCTCCTCTCTTGTGGGGCTGATCGGCTCTTAGGCATGAGTAGCCTGGGGGGAGAAATTCTGTCTCTTTTACATATGATTTCAACTAGGTTTCTGTAGCTGCTGTAATATCAGGGTTGTTTTGTGAAATCCACACCTGGAGTTCAGATATCTTGTTTCTAAGGCTTTGGAGATTTCTGGTTGATAGCATGAGAGATTTGATAGGTTTTCTGGGGGTGTGGGGAATTGGGCCTGGGTTGGGTTGTATATCACTGCACTGGGATATAATGCTTTGGCAGTTTATGTGGGTTATACTTATTTTTTCCCTAAGAATATAGTTGCTGCTGGTGGTGTGATAGTGGGGGTGTCTTTGGAGAGGTAGAATTTTGACTTTGAATAGTACAGAGGTATTAGCTTTGAATAAGTTAGGGTGGATGTCCAAGTATCTTGATAAATGTGGTTTATGTGTGGTGGTTGTACAGGTGGGTGTAGGAGGAATGTTGGGTGCCTGGAGAGTTGTGATTATTGTTAGGAGAGAGAGTGTAAGTGAGAGAAGTGAGATCATAGTTAATAGTAGTGATGGACATAATAGTGGTTGAGTGCAGTGTGATAACCAAATAAATATGAGCAGGATAGCTAGAGTTTAGGGGATGGAGCACTATATGGCCCTATTTAGAATGAGTGGGGAGGAAGAGTAGTTTGGAGGTATGGTATGATTGGGTGAATAATTGGGAGGGTTATGGGATAGGTGGAGGAGATGTGTGGGAGGGGTCAGGTTAGGTATAAGGTTAACATTATGTGGAATGGGGGATGGGAACAGAGTGGGGAGCAGAGCGAGCACAGCAAATGGAGCAGGCCGGCCCACACAGGGACAAGAGTTGAAAAACTATCAGTTTAAGGTGAGTAATAAGTTTAAGATATCAGTATATAACAAAAGATTAATCTAAGTAGCTTTGGAATGCTTTAAATAAGTATCACTGTAAGCACACAAATAGTGTTGTTTGGCAGTTATAGAGAGAGTTGTGATTAGTGTAAAAAGAATGCTAAAAGTAAAAAGAAATTTACTAATTTAAACAGCGAATGCTTGGGACTAGAAGACTGTGTGTGTGTGTGTGTGTGTGTGTGTGTGTGTGTGTGTGTGTGTGTGTGTGTGTGTAAGGCTAATTCTGGTTATTATGGCACCATCTAGTGGCAATTGGCTGGAATAATGGGGAGCACACACCTTTTAACACTAAGCCTTAGAACTTTACAAAAACTAAGTTGTAATTCATCTGTTGCAACAAAAAAGCTGTAGGGGGTCAGGTTCTTGCTTCCTAGAGGTTTTATTTAGTTAAAAGAGAGCCAGCTTTAGTGGGCAAAAAACAGACTTTGTTTTTTTTGTGATTTAATCCCTTCTGGGAGGAAGGGAGCCACATAATTAACAAACCCGTGCAAACTGAAAAATAAAGTTAAATAAAGCAGAATTAGTGCAAAGGTTACAGGAATGTGAAGTAGAAAGCATGCAAGGGATACAGATAAAAAGGAGAATTGGTTATATTGCACAAATTGTTAAACAGCTATGTAAAACCATAGACTAACAGCATTAACATGCAGCCTCTAAGTCAATTGATAACAGCTGTACAATTCAGCAGTGAATACACACATGATGTATTGCACAACTTTATGAAAGTATGTCTGTTTTAAGTTAAGCTATGTTATTCTATATGAACTAACAGCAGACTGAACTGCCGTCGCTTAGCCTTCTATAAAAGCAATTGTAAATTCCAGTCTCTAAGACTTCTAAGAGCAGTAGTATGATATAGGAAAGCTTCCAGTCAGGAAAGATGCAGCCAAAACATGAATATGCATTGCAAGCAGTTAACAGGATTCCTGGCAGATATACAATTAAGCTCTGCCTTCGTAATACAAGATAGAAATAACAAGCAATTTGTCAGTTACTACATTTTGCCAAAGTTGATTTGGCAGTTCAGTTTATGTCCTCTCCACATGCAGTAGAGGAGTCCCGAACATTAAGACTAGGGAAATAAACTATTTTAAAGTCATACTTAGGTATATGTCAGCACAATATGACAAGTGATATTAGATAACCTAGTTATGTGAAGTTATAAACTTAAACATTAGGCCAAGAAAACTAAAATGTCAGACTGGCTTAATTTCAACAGGAGTAAGGGTATGGTCTGTTGGATGAAGCTATATTTTCAGGTGGTCATATTACATTGCATATACTCAAAATTCAACATTCAACATTTTTTTAATATTTAGCAATTTCTGAGCTGTGAATTTACTGATTTCTTAGAACAATTTAAATTGTAACTTAATAAATATATATGGGACTTTAATTTCTTTGCATTATGCACTTACGGACACAGTTCAATCATATATGAGGCAGGATTTTAACTTAAAATGTTCTGTCTTTCGGCTTTTCCTGGTTAGGGGTCGCCACAGTGGAACTCCGGTCCGCTAATGATTGGCAGTAGATTTTTATGTGCCGAGTTGCCGGCCCTGACTCACAACCTTCAACGAAGGTACGCCCATTCATGCATGTCCCCACACAGAAGATGCTCTAGCTGAGAATCGAACAGGACAACGTCTTACTGTGAGGCGACAACGCTACCGCAGCACCACCACTGCAGTGGCTTTGCTGTTGTGGTTAGGGTTGGTGCTGTGGATTATTTTGCTTGGCTTCATCCTCTTCTGTTACAACAATTTACATGACTGTGGCATTTCATGTTTGTTTTTGTCCTGGGGAAAATCTATATACATTTTGTTTCTGATATGAGACTCATAGGCACATAACCACAGTTATGCTTAAGAAAGATAGGAAAGAAAAATAGCTGTGCGTTACCTGCAGTGCAGCCATGTGTCTAAGTCTCTTCATAGTGACACTATAATAATAAGTATTGTGTGCCTATCTTCAGAAAACTATTTTATCACTCATTTTTTTTCAGTAGAAGTTGTGCACAAGTATCCTCCAGGTAGAAATGTACTATCAGGACTTTCTAGGTGCACCAGTGAATCTATCACATTTGTGAGTAAAACTGTTTTGCAAACACAATTGCATGCCTTGATCCAACTAGATTAAATATACAAACTAGCCCCATCCACAGATTCAGTACTACTAACTCTATAGGGTGTAGTATAGAACGAGTATCTAGTATATAAAGAGTTTCTGCTGTGGAAAATAAGAAGATACTGCACGAACCAAAAGGAAAATAAGAAGATAGCCTGCTTTCTGGCCTACTGCTATGATTTTAAACGTCTGTGCTATGATTTTTAATGCTAGGAAGCTGAGCTGTGTGGTTGCATGATACACATAAGTACCTACACATGTAGTGCTGTCTTAGCTCAGATGCTGAAGGAGCAGTTTTACTGATCAACCACAGGAAAGAACAGACTGACTAAACAATAGAAAGCTGCTTTACCTAAGCTATGATCCAGGCAAAAACATGTGAAACTTTGGAGTACTCTATGTTTGTGTCTTTCGGCTTTTTCCCGGTTAGGGGTCGCCACAGCAGAACTCCGGTCCGCTAATGATTGGCAGTTGATTTTTACGTACCGGCTTGCCAGGCCTGACGCACAACCTTCAACGAAGGTACGCCCATTCACGCATGTCTCCACACAGAAGATGCTCTAGCTGAGAATCGAACCGGACAGTGCCTTACTGTGAGGCGACAATGCTACCGCAGCACTACCACCACGGGTCTATACTTGTGTTAATAAAGTTATATTATGTTTCTATGGGACTGTGAGTAAATTCACTATATGAAACTAGACATTGTTTGAACAGGCCAGGAGTACAACAGGTTGTGAAACTGTTGCTTGGCTACTTAGTTGTTTTAATAATACTCCACTACCTGGACAGTTAGCTTGGCAGTCTAAAGCTCTGACCTTGTAATGAGCTGCTTCCTGTGCTGAAGGTACAGGGTTTGAATCCTTCCACCTTCATTTACCCACTGTGTGACCTTGTGCAAGTCACTTAACCAGACACTGCTTTGGGGCAATTGGGAATTTTGGCTAGACTCCTTAGCGGTCTCCTGGGATGCATGCCTACTAATTGTCTATGAACCTTCCCCTTCCATGTAGGCAGTGGAGAGTTCTTGACATGTGCACGTCTATACTCAGCTGTTCATTGGAGAAGTGTACAGTTGCTTCCTCCACCTGGTGATTATATTATTGTTAAGCAGGGTAGAACACTGATTCACAGGGATCAGTTGCAGATTTAGATTGAGAGCGCAGTCTGATTCTGTGACTTGCACAGTTACACAGTAGACAAGTGTCGGTTAAAGTAATCAAACCCTGGTCTACAGTAAAGAGC
This sequence comes from Protopterus annectens, assembly GCF_019279795.1. NCBI lineage: Eukaryota > Metazoa > Chordata > Ceratodontiformes > Protopteridae > Protopterus > Protopterus annectens. The sequence continues at coordinate 699,510,993 of NC_056747.1, forward strand.
TCATTAAGCGATCATAGCCTTAATACTCTGTGCCAGCAGCCAGGATTTCTGCTTCTGGAATGCTAAGTGTTGTGAAGTGGTTCTGTTGTGGTTATGTACCTCACAGATGTGCAGTAACAAGCTCCACTTATAGGCTTTTCTTTACTAGTAAGACACTCAACAGACCCTGTCCGTAGGCTTCCCTATTCTGCTATGTGTCTCTTCCTTCTCTGTATATAGTTACATGATAAAACTAATTCTGTTCATCCATCTCACTTTCATCATCTTTAGCTAAATCAGTCAGAAGAGAGATGGATATGAAAAAAAATCGGTTTTGAAGGTTAAACTATAGTGTTCACATCTTTATATGATTTTCTAAAGAAAGACGGTTTCTGTTCCCTACCCTCCATCAAAATCTTCCTACATTTAGACTAAACAGTGGATGGCAATCCAGTATTTCATGCATTTGTCAGTACTTAAAATATGTTTGCTATCTGTACATGAAATGGCATCCTCCAATGTGGGCTACCTTGGGAAAATTATTGCCGTTACAGGGGCATAAAAAAGACATCCACCTCATCCTTTTGTCCTCATTGTATTCTTGAGTAGCACAAAATTTGTTAGCACTGCCCATCCTGTCAGGTATTAATGCAAAAATTGTTTTGATGTATGTTTGCTATGTATATAAGCTCATTAATCAATAATGATTAAGATGAGCAGACTGCTGCTTCCCTCAAAACAAAGTAAACAACAGTAACAGTGGCCTTTTTAAAATAACAAACAAAGCAATCAGACAGATGTAAACAAAGTCAAACAAAGTAAACGAGATCTCTGCTCTACAGTCCCTCACTCACATTCCTTCCCAATCGAATTGTAATTCAAATGACCACACATATTAATTAGCAAATCTCTACAAATTATTATACTAGCTGTAGTTGATGTTTGCACATGTCTGGTCATCTGTTAAAGTGTATTTGTGCATCATCCATCTTTCCCTAATCAAAAACTCACAGATATTTTTTCCCTATTTACTTCACTGAACTGCCTCAGTCACTTGAACCATTGCAGGTTTAATTGCTCTGACATGGTTAACTGTCTCTGATTAATACCTGTGTACAGGTTGCACTCAGTCAACATTATGGTTAACTGAGCTAATAATAAATCATATTGATACATTTAATTCTAATAATATATCGTACTGAAACATTTAATTTTTTAACTATGTTCTTGACTGATACATGAAACAACACATGATTATCCGTTGTATGAAGATATATCTTACATGTGTTCTATGACTGGGTTGTAGCTGAAAATTGTCCTTGAGCCAGTCCACTTACCTGGTCAATACACAAGCAAATAAATAAATAAATACAATTATGTTAATGATGAAGTTATTACTAAAAGCATTTATAACAAAGCTACATTTCTATATTATTTCAAAGTTAAGCTGTGCACCTACTCAAGTACCTTTTGGATGAAATCTATGCATCATGGTGGACTTTAACATAGTGAATGCAAACATTTTGCAAAACATAAAATTGCGGTTAAAATGGCAGCAAGGTACTTTAATATAACAATTGGTAAACACTTTCGTAAAAACGTCTTCAGACCATTACAAACAATAAAAATCAAGTGAATAAATACAATTCAGAATATCAGCAGCCAATAAGTTCTTGGAGCACATGATAAAAATCAGTCAGTATCTCCTATCTTTCTGCTTAGGCTTTAAAGAGACCTTGTCATTAAGTTCCCCTTTTTTCTGCTTGCAGATATAATATCCAAAATAGTTCACGACTCTCAGTCTGATTAATCATGTCTCCAAGCCTGCCATTTTCATTAATAATTTCTATAACTTTAAAGTCCCGGCTGAAAGATAGGAGATGCTGATTGATTTTCATTGTTTTTATTGTTTGTAATAGTCTGTAAAAGTTTTTACGAAAGCGCTTACCAGTTGTTATATTAAAGTACTTGCTGCCATTTTAACCAAAGTTTTTTATTTATTTTATGTTTTCTGTGATTTGGTTTCTGATCTGGTGGTGTTGTTTTTTATATTTTGCAAAACATGCTGAATTTTCCACGAGTTCAGACAACTTACAGTATGAAAATTCACATTTATTTATTTATTTATTTATTTAACATGGAGTGACCGGGTAGGTGGACAGAACCAAGTACCCTTTTCAGACAAAACCTGGCCTATAATGGCTAAAAGGGTTAACAGTGTTATTACAATAGACAAAACAAAAAACAAAAAGAACATTTTTTTTTCTACAGAATGCAGAGTTCCAGCATCACCTTTATGTAGGGTGATAATACAGAACAAATAAACAGGCATATATGCAGTGAAAAATATCAGTAAAGCATCCAGGTAAAAGTACAAGTGTAAATATGAAGTGAACTACTGGTATCATTTGAACTATTAAATAGCATTTATGGGGCTGGGGGGAGTAAGTATGTACCTGATTGCAATGATACGACTCATAACAAAAATTATGTTTACAAATATCAGTTATGTTGGTAGCTAAAAATATAATAAGACTGGATGAATGTTACTGTTAAATATGATTTATCTTTTTAATCCTGGACGGATGAAGTAAGTATGCTTGTTTGTTCTTGTAAGTATTTCTTTAGCAGTTCTTTGAATGTTTTAACACTATTATAGTCTGTAAAGACCTTTTGGAGGTTGTTACAGTCTGTTGGGGTGGTCTTATTGAATACTATTTCTGCCATCGCTATTGTAAGGAGATCTAGTCAGCATCATTATGTTTTGGCTTCTTGGGTAGAGAGTGATGGTTCTAAACTGGAGTTTTTCACATAATGGGGAGCAACATTTTTTATTAGTCTGTAGATATTGCTTTTAAGTAAGAATGCAGATCTTGCTGTGACAGTTAGAATTTTTAATTGTGAAACAGTAATGTTCTGCTGGAGGCTAAGGTATATAAATCTTAACATATTGCTTTCTACTTTTTGCAGTAATGTTATATTCTGTAGGTACTGTAAGGCAATAAAAGGTAGGGTGTAGTCCAGCTTGGGGAAACTATACTGGTTACTGTAGATCTTCTGGCTTCTGTGGTAAGTAGGTGAGATATACTGTAGGTAACTTTTAAGTTATTTAGGACATTTGCATTATGGTTTCCATATGAAGAAGAAGGGCAGGAATGTAAGATTTTGGGCTAAAACCAATGTAATATATTCCATATACCTTAGATTAACTCTAGGAAGTTAGATGCTGTGTGGATTCTTTAAAGTTAGAGTGTGCCTGAATCTATGGGGAATGTGGAATAGACTAGTAGATGATTTTGTGTATTCAGACATATTGTATTAGTATTCAGCTAGTTCTATAAATCTGTTATGTCATCGTGCATTATTTTTTGTATTCAGATGTGGATTTGTTTGCATTTGTTAGTACTATTCACAAACTGTAGAAATAACTAAACCACAAACTAAAATAAAAGCCACTAAAGCTCAATGGCTTAAACGCCCTGATCTGTTCAAAACAACAAGATACAAATCTTCAGCAAAAGCTATGTAGCAGAAAATGCTATGTAGTAGATAAGACCGTTAAACCCTCATTATTAAAAATTGTTAAAAATAGGATAAGCGCTTTTGTTTTGTTTCACCACAAAACTTCATCAGATAAATCCAAGGAAGTAGGCCAGGAATTTATATAAGACATCACTCCTCAGCAGCCAAACAAAATATCAAAATTGAACCATAACCCCCTTTAAAGAAGAACTGCACCCACAGATTCAAAAAACATGCTTATTTCACCATGGCTTGGTGTTTCCTACATTTTAATACAACTCTGGGACTATTTACAGGTTTCTAAATATTTTTATATGTAATTTCTAAGTCTGACCACATGAGGTCTGGCATATTGAAGTAATTCTGATTGTTTAGGCTGCCTCTAGGTATCCCGCAATGCAGTGCTTGTCTGTAAAAAAATATATCATGCAGGCCTCTTTCTTCCTAAACCTCCTGTCACTGCATTGATTTTTACATGCATACTTAAAACTAACTGACTGAAAGACAGCGTGTAACATTTCATGCTTTTCAGTGACTACTTAAAACACAAACAGTGCAAATGCCACAGAAGAGACTTTCAAAGTGCTTTTTACTCTTGCTTCTTTTTAGAATGGCTAAATTGCAGTCTTTTGGAAGCCTGAAGTGTACTACTTTGGCTCATATCCCATCCCCCTTCACACCTAAATTCCCAAGCTGTCAAAATGCTAAAGATAATTTGAGCTGTTACCTGCTGTGATTGATAGCTCACAGCAGGAGACTTAACTCATACTGTTTCCTTGTTCTAGCCTTTACTTTCTGTATGGGTAAGGGAAGGACCAGGGAGGTGTGGCATCACAGCATGGGTGGGTTTTTAGGATGGTTGTGGTGATGTCAGTTTGGGAGGGAATTGGCCAACAAACTACCTGTATTCATTGGCCTTGATGACATCAATGAATTGGAGACTGCGGCAAGCTTTTCCAGGGCAGAATAAAAGATTTTTGAAAGTGAAACCACCACAGTACAGTAAGGTACTGTTCTAGTGAAGAGAAACAGTCGATTTAAAATAGTTTAAATGCTGTACAGTTGTTTATTCATATCAGGGAGACTAAATAGGGAGAAAAAGGACAGAGAAGTTGAGCATTTAATAATAGAATCCCATTGTTGTCCTTTAAGGCACACTATATCATCAGCATTTATTAAGTATTTAAGATTGGAGAGTTTCCATGGCAGGTGATTTACAAGGAGGTAGAATAGCAGAGACATAAGTAGTGATCATTGTGAGGCTCATACATTAGTGGTACCTAAGCTGGAGTTTTTATTGTGTGATATGATAAGAAATGTGCTGTCCTTGAGATAATGTCGTAACCATACTCATACGGCTTGCGCAACTCGATGTTTGAAAAGCTCTTGAAGGAGAAAGAGATGGCTGGCAGTCAAAAGCCCTTTTTAAATCTACAAAGATTGCTCTGGTCAGAAGGTCTTCTTCACTATTAGATAATATTTAAAAGGTCCGTATGTTAATAGTAGTGGTACTATATTTAGTTCAAAACATGCTGTGTCCCTGATAAAATGCATTTTTGAAGTTTGTATAGGATTTTTGCTAAAAAAATAAGGGTTGTGATTTTTGCTAAAGGGTATTGTTCAATTTTATGCCTTTTTAATTTTTGTTCATTTGCTTGTTTGCTTGCTTTTGGAAACAAGGTTAAGTACTCTGAACAGGTGCTTTCAATTTCTAGGCATGAGTCGGAATAACACATTAAGAACATTACAGTCATAAATGAACACATATGTAGTCAACACAGATATCATGCTGAACCAAAGAGAAAAAAAATAACAATGATCTAAATAGAGCTTATGATTCAGCAGGTGTTAGCAAAAGGCATGATACAAGACTTGAAGTATATAGTGTCCTATTTAGAGTAGTAAGAAGCAAGGATTTTAATGTACAGCAGTACAGGGTCTTCAGAAGAACAACTGAAAGTTAGTATGGAGACAGTAGAATAATTCTTTAGAAGTCAGGCTATAATAATAAAGAAGAAAATGAGGTTTAGAGTTTTGTCAAAAGCTAAGAACATATTAGGGGCTAGGAATAGTGATGGAAAATGGAGGTCAAAATGGTTAAAATATGACAGTGGTTTAAGGGAAAAGGCAAGTTTTACTGTAGATTCAGGTCCCTAGAAGGAATATATGAGATCCTAACAGTTTCTTATTCTTCAGAAAATGCATGTTGTTGCAAAACTTTTTGCTCTATTAACCTTTTTAAGTTAGTTACATTAATATTTACAAATCATCCCAGTTTTGGGGGCCTTTGTCCTGAATTCTTGAGCAAAGAAGTTGAGCGGTATGAATGTCTCAAGGGTGTAGTATTAATTTCCTTGATAAAATGTTTAAGGGATGGAAACAGCCAGATTGATGAAATGGGTGACCAGCAACGGTGTTATCTTGAAACAACAAGATGGGCAAAGTTATCTGCAAGCTGGGTTTGGGAGGATTTCATAGGTTCATAGGTTCATACTAGGCTATCTGCCCTAGGGCATTTATAAGCCTAGCCAGAATGTGTTTGGCTTTTGCCACCCATTTTAAATGAATTTTGCTATGCCTTCTTTCGAGGTTAGTATACTGTGCCTTTGTCTAACAGTTTCACAGAAGTGATACCCGGGGTAAACCTACGATCTCCCATCCACTCATCAAGATTCCTCTTGAAGAGAGTCAATAAGGGACTCTGCCTAACCTGGACTGGGATTTTGTTCCAGAGTGAAGGGAGCCTCTGGGTTATGAATCTGTCCCTCCAGCATGTCCTATTTATTTCAGTGCTGAGGTTCAAGTCTCTCGAGCGCGTAGCTCGATGGGATTTGGATTTTCTGAGGTGCAGCATGTCCATTAATTCCGGGTTGGACATGGCTTTATACGTCAGGCACAGATTGCCTCTGAGCAGGTGGTATGCCACTGAGTAGAGCTGGAGTTTCTTTAACCGGGCAGTATATGGCATCTGTTTGAGCCCTTTGATCCTCTTGGTGAGGTACTTTTGGGGTCTTTCCAGTTGCTGCAGGTGTCTGGTAAGGTACATCCCAAAAGGGGCATTGTACTCAATTATGGGCCTGATGAGGGATGAGTAAAGAGGCACGATGACCTCCCCTGATCTAGATGTGAATCCCTTCATGATTAGGTGGGCTATATAAAATGTTTTTCTAACCACTTTGGCCACGTGGTTTTCAAATGAGAGATTGCTATCAACTTGGGTCCCCAGGTCCCTAATTACTTCTTCCGTACTTAATGGATTACCACCTATGTGGTAATTTGTGGGCACTTTGTTTTTGCCAAAGGGGATGACTATACACTTTTTGGCATGTAGCTTGAGGCCATGGCTCTGGCACCAGTTGTCTGTTTCTATGAGGCCCTTTTGTAGGATGCTTGTGTCGGCTGGAGAGTCGATTATGGCACCTAGTTTGCAGTCATCTGCGAACTTGGTCAGCCACAGTCTTTCCGTGTTGGCCTGTACCTCCGAGAAATATATACTGAACAAGAGAGGTCCCAGGACTGAGCCTTGTGGGACACCACTTGTAACTGGTTTGGAGTCTGACATGGCTCCAGCAATTCTAACCATGTGGGTTATGTCCTTGAGCCAGTTTGCAACCCATCTAGTGACATAGTGGTTTATATTTAAGCTGGTGAGCTTATCTATAATGCCAGGGTGGGGTATTGTATCAAAGGCTTTTGCAAGGTCCAGGTAGGCTGTGTGGACCACCTTCCCCTCGTCAATGGCCTTGGTGACTGTTTCAAAGAAATCGACCAGGTTTAACAGACAGGATCTGCCCTTAACAAAGCCAAACTGGTTAGGATCCAGTGTCTGTAGGTCCCCAATATCTTTATTTATGAGGTCCATGATGATCCTTTCCATAGCTTTGCAGACCAAGCTAGTCATGCTTATGGGGCGATAGTTTCCAGGATCCGTTGAGGCACCACCTTTGTGGAGAGGGACCACTGTTGCTGTACGCCACTCTTTGGGTACATATCCTGTAGTAAGGCTGAGATTGAACAGTAGTTTTATGTTTGGGCTTAGCTCTTCTTAGAGTTCATGTAGGATGCAGCCCGGGACACCGTCTGGTCCCATTGATGCTGTGTTTTTTGATTTGGAGAGGGCGGCTCTTACCTGAGCATCTGAGATGTCAGGGGGCAGCACTCTGCTGGGATAGATATTTGCCCTTTTGGTGGGGATGGGGGGGAGAAGTTTGCGCTGAACCTGTCAGCTAGGATGTTGGCAATGTCTGTGGGTTCGGTGTATTTTTTGTCATTTTGGACTAATTCTGAGGATATCTGGGAATTCCCACCCAGGTTCCTAACATAACTAAAGAAAGCCTTGTGATTATCCTTAGTGTCCTGTGCAATTTTTCTCTCTAAGCTGGCCTTAGATGATTTTATGAGTGCCCGTAGTTTTTTTGCTAATACTGATCAGAGATGCCTTCCCTTTTTGGGATTTTGCTCTATCATGTAGTAGCTTCCTCCTTCTATTGTATAGTTTGTTTATGGCTGGGGTCCACCAGACAGGACGCCTGCCTTTGGAGGATTGGGTCTTGGTTTTATTTGGGATTGCATGATCCATGCATTCCTGAAGGTGTTCATAGAATGTGTTTATAAAGGATTCTGCGGTCTGGGCCATATTTTCCACAGGCCCGGGGGCTTTGAAGGATTCCACCTTGGTTTTGAGGAGTGTGAAATTTGCTTTAGAGAAGTTTTTCACTGTGGTTTTCTGGGCAGGGGGTGGGGTCGGGATGTGAATATCCAGTGAGATTAGTTTATGGTCTGATCTTACCAGTGAGGGATACACTTGTGGTCTGGAGCATAGAGTCCCCATGTTGGTGATGATCAGGTCCAGTATGTTTTCCCCTCTTGTGGGAGTGGTAGCAAGTTGTTCCATAGCATTTGAGTTTATAAATTCTAGGAACCTTTGGGCTAGGGTGTTGGAGCTAGAGCAATGCTTCCAGTTTATGTTTGGGTAGTTGAAGTTGCCCAATATAATGGTGTTTGGAGAGACCTTCATATTTTCCAGTGTTCTCAGAAAGGCCGAGTGGGGTTCCTGGGTTTGGGAGGGTGGTCTGTAGCAGGCTATAAACTGGAAGGCAGTTTTACCCACTGTTAGTTGCACATGGATAGTCTCTGATGCTTCATGCTGTGCCACAAACCTGGAGGTGTGGGTATCTTTGACGAATATTGATACTCTCCCTCCTTTTGTGGTTTGGTCCAAATTTTGGGGCAGAAAAGCATGGTATGAGGTATAACCTGGTAGTGCTGGGGTGCTCTCGGGAGCCTTGAACCAGGTTTCTGTTACTGTACAGATATCGATGTTCTCCATGCTAAGGAGAGTTTTGAGTGCATGCATCTTGAGGTTTAGACTTCTGGCATTGAGTAGCATTACTCTTAGTTTCTTATCCCTTGTGATACCTATGGAGGTGGGTTTGTCTTTTGAGCCTTGCCTAAAAAAGGCACTATGGGGGTAGCAAGAGCCTTTGCCTATATCTGAAAGCCAAGGGGTGACAGGTGCAAGCCGTCCTTAGCGAAGCATCGTGGCTTGTCAAACATGTCATCCCAGGCTGACAGGCATTGGATCCCCTTTGAATGACACCAATACTTAAGCCACTTGTTGAAATTGATCATCTTGTCTTCATATTGTGGCATCATTCTTGGTGAGGGTAAGATGCTACTCAAGGTCAGGGTCATACTGGCCTGGGCTACATGCTCAGAGAGCTCCTCTATGTCTCTTTTCATGTAGTCCAGGGAGGTACGTCTCAGGTCATTCACACCAGCATGGGCAATGACTGAGTCATATTTGTACTTGCCTTGGAGTGACCTGAGTGCTTGTGTTATGTGGTGGATCCTGGCACCCACCAGGCAGCTCACCATGACCTTCTCCTTGTTCAGCCTGGTGAGCGGGACGTCAGTGTGCCTGACGATAGAGTCACCTATTACAAGTGTATCAGGTGTGTTGTTTAGCCTTAAGGGCTGTGACTGTTCGGCACACTGGCTTTGTGAGCTATGTGTTGCACGTGTTTTGTTTTGGGGTAGCGGTTGCTTGGGTGTCTGCTTTGGAGGTCTCTGCTGCTTAGGCAGATTTTTATTTAGAGCCTCCGAGTATGTTTTTGTGTGTTTATGTGTTTGGTTTGCTGTCGTGGTAGGTCTATGTGAGATTGGAATTGTAGTGAGTGTGGTTTCCTTCTCATCCTGACTGGTTACGCCAGTACTGAGTTGAGAGAGCTTAGCCTCCAGTTTGGCTATATGGTTGCATCTCTCACATGTGTTGGAATTTGTTGGGAGGAGGAGAGGGTTGTCTGTGTACATGAGGCAGTTGTAACATTGCCTCAAGATTCCCAGATTCACCAGCTGGACCAATGGGGAACAAGGTACTCAAGGGGAGTTTGTGAGGGTGTAGTGCTTTTAATTTTTTAGTGCTGACTTATATAATTGCTTTAGTGAGCAAGTGCCAGGCTTTAGAGTAGGAATAGGGTGTTTATTATGAGAACTAGATCAGTTCTAAGGGAAAAAGTGAAGAGCAGACTTTGTGGAGCCGAGAATGGTTTAAACCCAATTAAGCGGAGCTGCCCGATGCTGCGCTATGAGCAAAATCGCGCAAAGCCGCGCCAAAGCGGGTTTTATACAGGGGGACTTGAAAGAGCTAGAAATTGGCCCAAAATGGCCAATAGACTACCAGATTCTTGTGCTGGGAACACTTCTCCAGGGATAGATAGGCTGCTCTAAGCTCCCCACTGCCACTGGTGAACAAAGAAGCCTCCCTTTATCCAAGAAAGGAAATGGGCAACACAGGAACTTTCCAAAAGTCCAGAATACAGCAAAGCTTGTATTTGGACTACTGTAGGTCAGGAAAGACAGGAAACAAGGATAATTTTTTAGTTTTTTTTCTTTTTTGCAACAAACAGCAGGAAAATGCAGTAAATATGTAACACAGGCTAGCACACTTGAGTGTGTAGCCTCAACAGGTATATGCAACAAACAGAACAAACTTTAAAAGTGAGGTGCAAAAACAACTTTAAACAGTTTAAAACAGTTCAAGAAGCAGAAATACTTGCAGTTTAGCTAGATCGGACAGTCGCCCAGGTAGTAGCAGGAAAAATTGAAAACTGGGTATAGCACTCATTTATTGTATATTCCTCATTTAAAGTATTTATTTTTGGTTAAATATATATTGTATAATATTATAAATTGTTGCATTTTTGAGACTTTGAAAGATGAGGGTAGTAATGCAGATATTTATAGCTTTTTAAATTCAATAAACGTGTAAGGTGAAATATGTGAGCAATTAATACTGGTTGGGATGAACATATGCATCCACCATTGCTTAAAAGATGACATGATTATTTACTTACATTTGCTTACCTTGTTACAAAGATTTCAATAAAATGGTGTGAGATATAAAAGAAGAAAAGGTAGTACTGTTTATTAGTGGCATGATTTCAAGAAATGGCATTTACAGCAAATTGTTCTTTTTTGTCTAACTCAGGAGTCAGGCCTGTGTTTTATGTTTTAGGTTCAGAGGTAAATACTAGACAAATGGTCCATATGACCATTTGCTGCCTTGCAAATGCAACTGTCATGACTTGCTTTTCCTATTTATAAGGAACAGGAGGTAAGACTAGGGGCTAATTGATAGATCCATATTTACTCACAAGGTTGTTTTTGAAGAGAGTTGGAGAGCTGCTTTGCTTGACATGGAGAAAAAGGCTATTCCATAGGGAGGGATTCTCTGGAAGAGATGTCAATCCCACCAACAGGTTGTTTTGGTTTTGATGTAGACTGAGGTCCCTAGAATGAGTATTTGTAATACCAACAGCTTTGCAATCATATAAGTGATTATGCAGGACAGGGTTGTTTGCTGTCTTCTATACCTAAGAAGGGTCACTAGGTGGAAGCCTGTAAGAGACAGAGAAGAGAGACAAGACTTTTATTTAGTTGATTTAACTTTAGGAACTTGTACATGTGATTTTCTTTGTAAGGAAATGCAGAGTTTTTTTTTAATATGAGTGATATTTCTGGATAGGTACAGGCAAAAGTGGCATTATATTTAAGTGTGATGCTGAAGTGGGAGGAATAAAGACAGGCAATGACTCTTTTTGATTTGATGAATGTGTCTTTAGTAGTCAGCTAAGCTAGGTAGAAAGATTTCTTAATGGTAGTCAATACATGGAAGGCAAAGCAGAGTTCACTGTCTACATATGTGCTCGGAGCTCTAATGACAGTATCTAGTTTGAGGGGAGTGTCATTTATATGATAGCTACAGTGGTGCTTTTGCATCCCATAGAGCCCAATACCACATATCATTGTATTTAGCTTTTAGTTCATGGTCCAGGTATCATGGGTTAATGAGGCATTGACCCATTTGGTGTTTATGACTGTCTTCATGTGAGCTGATGACAGCTCTGTGTTTGCAGTCAGAAAACTTGGAGAACAGCTATCACTCGATAGCTTTGACACCAACAAAGTAGATGCCAAAAAGAAGTGACCCAAGAATGAAACCCTGGGGAGTACCACTGGTGATAAGCCTGTTAGGGAAGGGTGTGCCACCAGCCTTCATAGTTCAACTTTGGTCTATAGGCAAGTTTGCTATCTGATGAGTGACACTGGGGTTTATATTCAACTGCACCAGTTTTCTATAATGCCAGAGTGAAGAAAAGTAAAAAAAAGGCCTAGTGCAGATCTAAGTAGGCAGTGGACACAGACTTGCATTCATCTAGCACCTCAATGACTTTCTCAAAAATAAATAAATAAATAAATAAAATCCACCAAGTTAAATCAATAGGATGTACCTTTCACAAAACCAGACTTCTAAGAATTCAGGCTTGTAAGTCACCAATATCCTCATTTGCAAGTTTCATGATAACGCATTCCATTATTTTACAAATTACACTAGTAAGGCTAATTTATCTGTAGTTCCCATGGTCAGAGGTACAACCTCCTTTTGGAGGGGTACCACCACATGGGCAGAACTACAACCACCTTTGGGAGGGGTACCACAACATGGACAGAGGTACAACCAACTTTTGCAGGGATACCACCACATGGTCAGAAGTACAACCACCTTTGTGGAGGGGAAGCATCACATGGTCAGAGGTAAAACCATCTTTGGGGAGGGGTACCACCACATGGTCAAAGGTACAACCACCTTTGTGGAGAGGTATCTCCACATGGTCAGAGATATAACCACCTTTGAGAGGGGTGCCACCACAAAGTCAGAGGTACAACCACCTTTGAGAGGTGTGCCACCGTATGGTCAAAGGTACAACCACCACATCAGCTCTCTAGGCTTCTGGTAGTTACCTTTAGAGGTTCTAAGGCTGGAAAGGTTTTTCAGAGTGGTTGATGAGGCAGTGTTTCATATTAACAAGGTGATAACCTGATATGTTGTCCCAACCCACAGAGCTAATATTCTTACTTTTGGAGACAGCTTCTTAGACCTTTTTGCAGATAATCATAGGAGGTGGTGCTAACTGGGGGGAGGGGGACAGACTAAGTGGGGAATATAAAGCAAGAGTTAAACTTGTTTGCTAGTATATTTGCAATTTCCTCAGGGTCTGACTAGGGATGCCATTAGATATAAGCTTAGTCCATTGTTGAATATTGTTCCTGATATTATGTAGTCAAAGAATGCTTTGCAGTTGTCATTGAATGCTATAACAATATTTAATGTATATTTTGCTTTGCAATTTTTGATTGTCTTCCTGAGATCTTTATTTACTCTTTTGGGGTCAGTTTTAGTGCAGGATAATTTAAGTTTATGTTTAAGGGCCAACTGTTTTTTTTTCTTTTCTTGTAAAATATATTAATACTTGGGTACCACCACATGGCATACTTGGCATTATATTTATGTTGGAAAGGGAGAGATGCCTCTAATAAGGAATTCAGGTGGGAGTAGACATACGTGGTATAAACTGCAGATGTAACTGTAGAGCTCTCTTGGAGTGCAGCACACTTGCATTAGGTTGTTGGCTAGTTGTAGGAGACTGACCTTGAAGAAATCCTCAAAAGCAGTCAGATTTGAGTACATCTAAGGCTGAGTTCATAAGGGGAATAGGATGAAATAGGGGTCAGTCAGTTTTAAACAGTGATTGGTTAACAATACGTGTGGAGTATGTTGGAGCTATATTAGTAAGAACCAAATTGAGTAGGTTTGTGCCTTAAATTGAGGGGGGTACTATCTACTCAAGAGAGTCTGCACTGACAAAGTCCAGGAACTATTGTGCATACTTATTGTTTATAATATATGTTTTCCAATTTATGGAAGAGTAATTAAAATCACCCATGCAGACTATACTAGATTCAATATTTAAGAACTATAGTTTGGTAAGTACTCATCATGGAATGCAGAGGTCATGCATATGTTTCTGTTGCTGCAGTGATGTGGTAGATGCATTTGCTCTTCTGTATCTATATATATATATATATATATATATATATATATATATATATATATATATATGTATCTGAGACAGACGGCAGGAATTCAGTGTTGTTCTTTTGTCTAGTTAAACATGAGGTGGTGGGTTTGTGAATACATATAGATACTCCCCCACTGGGAGGCACAACTACTCTCAGTGTGAGGATCTAAATAACTGGTAGGTATTAAACCTTGGTAGAGGTGGAATATTTTCACTGGGCAGGAACCATGACTCCATAACTATACAAATATGAATGTTTTCGAGACTCATGACCTTTGAGGGCTTCTAGTGCAGGCAACATTTTCTTTAAACTTCTTGCAGTCAGCAGTGCTAAAGTAATGTTGGTTTAATTGGAATTTGTTAGGCTGGGAGGCATATAAGACCTGGTAGTGCATAAAAAAATAAGGCGCTATGGTGGTAGAATATGTTTTGACTAACATGCAGAAGCCATGAGAGACACAAGCCATGCAAACTGAAGCAGGTAAAGTAGTCTATCATTTCTGTCTCCAAGCAAACCTACATGAGACACCCTCCCCCCCGAAGGACATCAATTATGGAACCAGTTGTGAATACAGTTATTTTAAGCTTGGGTTGTGGCAGCATACATGGTGTTAGCAGGGCACTGTTGAAGGCTAACTGGGTTTTCATCCTGTAATACATATGAGGAGATCTCATCCATACCCCCTTCCCATGACACTGAATATCATTTAATCCCACATATACAAAGACTAGGTTGTATGCATATTTGGGGTGAAGGGATCTAAATGCCTTAGAGACACCTGAGATAGCATTGACTGTAGGATTGCTTAGCCTGGTGAGTGGTGCATCAGTGTGTCTAACTATTTAGTCATCTATACCAAGGATGTTATCATGTGTATTAGTATGCTCTGGCATCTTTAGAGCCTTCTGATTACCATTTTGGTGACTCATGCTTGTAATGGAAACAGTTAATGAGTTTGATGATAAGGTGTGGTTGTGCTGCTGTGATGTGGGTACAGCACCAGCAGTACAGTATTACATTTTCTGGGACAGAAGGACTTGAAGGCTTTGGGAGGGATGTGCAGAGTACCTCAGTATAAGTTGGTTTGGTGTTAATGGTGGGTTGTAGTGCTGTGGTTATGTGATGTGGAGGTGTGAGTGTGTAGTGAGCACTGCCAACTAGGCTAGATGAGCAATGTGAGAGTTTTGCCACCAGTTTAAATTGTAACTATACCACTGTCATATGGATTCATTGCCTGGTTTGCCTCTAGTTTAAATATGTACCTTCACCTCTCCCTCATGTGGATTCATTACCTGGTAGCAATTAGGGGTTGCCAGTGATAATAAAACAATTCAAATATTACCTTACATACCCTAAAGCTAGAGGCCTGGCAACAAAAGCTGCCCATGTAGACTGTGGTCCCATGGTCTAATTAGATACAGAGTAGTATGATGGTTAGGATACAGTAGAAGTAGCCAAAATAATTACTAGATACTTGGATGACAGTGTAGGAAGGGTGGTTTGGGTATGCATAAGAAAAGACAAGACACCAGGGAGACAAATGGGTAATAGTTTAATGCCTAAATACCCAGTAAAGACAAATAAACAATCAATTATTGAGTACTTGGCTCAAAGGAAAATGGGTAAACAATCTGCTATCAGTGCAGTTGCAATATTATCAGTGTAGCAAAGTGAGAAAATGACACATTATAGGCACAAGTGATTTGATCTTTACTACATAGTAGAGAGATAAGAGGGTAAATAATTTTACTGTCAATACAATAAGGTGAGATATATCACAAGTCATATGCTAGAACCAGCACTAAGCAGCCTAGGCAGTTGCCTAGGGCCTGCTGACTGGTGGAGGCCACAGGGGGGGGGGGGCTGTCACAACATTTATTTTTAAATTAAACAATTTAAAACAATTTGCAATATATTTATTTTCTAAAGACATACTCTGAGTCTGTGGTCTGTGCATGTATCACAAGGCATGAAATTTCTTTTTAGGGATGTACACTGCATAGCAACGCACATGATTTAAACACTGGAACTTCCTTTCATAAATGCACTTTGGAACTTCTTTCACAATGGGAACTAACAGTCATTCCTTCGCAGCAGGCATTGCAACTACTTGCACTTTATTACTTCACAACTACCACAAAGTGGGAGACGAGTATTCCATTTCAGGATGTACTCGTGTGTGTGTGTGTGTGTGTGTGTGTGTGTGTGTGTGTGTGTGTGTGTGTGTGTGTGTGTGTGTGCGATGTCCAAGTTAGAGATGTCAGGTTAGTTAATCCTGCTCAGGCTCAAACCATATACCTTGGCTACAAGAGACAAGAGCCTTAATCCTCTACACCAACTGCCAGACTACTCACTTAGTCAGTGTCTTTTATTGGTTTGTATGTTTTATCTCACTGCTACAGGGGTGCAGTTCCAAGGAATGCAAGTTTCAGTACACTTTCAAGGAATATGAGCTTCAAGGGAAGAGAAGTTTAGCCATCTGTTTTCAATGGGCAGCTGGTTTGTTTATCAAATGGCTGTCGGTGTTTGTGCTATAGAATTTGAAAGCAGTGTTAGTAGCACAATGAGTAGTGTGCTTTCCTTTGGTATGGAAGGCTGTGGTTTCTACTTCTACACCATGTAGACAGATTGCTGATACTGCAGTGCACTTTAATGGGAGGGGAATATTGCATTCGTGAGTGTGTCGTCCTTTGAATGAGATGTTAAACTGAGGCCCCATCTGTCTGCTTTAATGGTAGGTGCTTTAAGATCTTTTACATCCACCTGAGCTACTGAAAAGAGTAAGGGTTCTTTATTGTTAATACAACTTATACACATTATTTACAGTATTTACACATTATATGATATTTACACGTATTTACATTTTTATCTAGCATATAACACAATTCCCTATATCTCAATTATTCCCCCACTCTTTTTTCCACAATCAAAAATGTGTCTTTTTCAAAATTTCAGACAATACCCATTCACCATTAAACTTGATTTCATTAAATCTCCATTCCATATTGTCCATAGAACATAAAACAATCTTTTATCAATCTCGTTCATCTATTTTTGTTTTTTGTTACCATAGTACCCATATTGCAACATGTTCATATTTATATCTGCACCGCTTTGAAAATCTTTCAATAAATTGGCTTCACATACTTTTTTCCATAATTTCTTTACTCTTAATTAAAAAAAAACATGCTCCATGTCTCAGACTTTCTGCAATAATGACACACCCTCTTTTGAATTTTTTATAAGGCATATTAGCTCTCTCAGGCAATTTTCCTATTACCAATTTCCACATAAAATCATTACATTTGTATTTTTTTTCTATTCCTTGCAAGTCATCACATTTCTTTCATTTCCTAAATAGTTACATGGGTATATATAATAATGTGCATTCATTATATTAGCATAACATTCTCTTCTAGTTTTTTCTACATTTTTATAATTCCAAAAATTCTTATATTTACCTTTCATTACAAGATTTATTACATTCTTATATTTATCTTCTAATCCTACCAAAACTTTGTAAAGGTTCACTGAAGCCATATATACAATTGGATTGATTAATCCAAGTCCTCCAGCTTCTTTTATAACATACAGAATCCCTCTTCTTGCAGGATTCAACCTCAATCCCCATATAAAAAAAATACAATAGACAACAATTATTTTTCAAGCTTGGATGGTAGTATATAAACACCTCCTAAATAGGTAATTTTACCTAAAAAAATTATTAAATGCACTTTTTTACACAGCAATTTATATGACCTACAAAACGTACAATCTTCCCTTAATTTCTGTACAGTTTTTCCCATTGTTTATCTCTATACATATTCATCACAAATTATTTTCTTAAAATACTTATAGCCCCATTATTGATTTGAATCCATTCTATACTATCTGTTGTCCCAATGGCTTTATCTTTATCTTTGTTTATACATAAGCTGAGCATTTTAAGTACTTATTTAACCTTCTGATCCCTTCTTCCATCCATTCTTTATTCTTCATAACTAAAACTATATCATTTGCATATGTAAAAATTGTAGGAATTTGAATTTCTTCTGTTATTCTATATCTTGCCATTCTCAGCCCTCTATTAATTTTACTAACAACTACGTTCATAACTAATACAAACAAAATACTGCTGGCTGGACATCCTTGCTCTATCCCACATTCTATTTATATTTCATCACTTAACCACCCATTTAATACATGTTGTTATTCTCATACACAGACACCAATATTTTTATTATTTTATTCCTTAAATTATAATCTCTTAATATATCTCACAAACACTATATTGTATTCTATCAAATGCTTTACTTATGTCCCCTACCATAACTTTAGTATCTACCTCTTTATGTATAATATAATCTATTACTTCTCTCAATATCCATAATAAATCTTGACTTCCTTTACCTTTTTTTACCAAAATTCATGTCATCAAGTAATTTATCCACATCATTTCTTAATCTTTTCAGTATTATATTCATAAATATTTTGTAATCTGTATTATTCAGTACTATCAGTCTCCAAATACTTATATCTTCTTTGTCTCCTTTTTTCCATATAAATTTCATAACCTCTATACAAACTTCTTTGTCCACTACTCCTTTTTCCAACCATTCATTTAATATCTCTATGAAACACATATGCGCCATTCTTCTATATTATAATACATGTGATATTCAATACCATCTATTCCCGTAGGTTTTTCCATAACCAATTCCTTTAAAATTATATTAAGTTCTCCTATATTTATGTTTTTTTCTATCTTCTTATTATCCATGTCACTTAATTTTTTAACTCTCCATTTCCTTTTCTTCTACATGTGTTTTTTAAATATATTCTGCATATACTTTCTTATTACCTCAAGTATTTTTTTGTATATTCACTCTGTACTTCATTATTCCTCATTACCCTTATTATTCTCTCATTTTCTCTAACAATCTTATTTAAATACGGTGCCACCTCTTCTTTTCTTTTCTCTACAAAAATATCTTTGCTTATACAGTATTTTTTATCTTTTCCTGATTCATTTCATATATCTTTTTCTCCTTTTCATAAATAATTATCTTGTTTCCTATTATATCTTTAAACATCTGCTGACTTAGTGCTTATATTTTACTTTTTGTTTCTTCTTTCTCATTACTTGATATTGTAAAAAAACTTTTATATTTTTCTTTAAAACTTATCTACCAATCTGTCCAATTTTCATAAAATAATTCTCATGTTCACATGATACTTTGATAATTGGTTAATCTCTTTTCTTCCTTCTTTACCTAAATCTGTTTCATTAAGTCTCTTAATACGTTTACCTAATTTTATACAGCCTTCCTTTTCTTGCATTTCTACCCATATAGTTAAATGATCCTAAATTCCTGTTTCCTTTATTCCCTTTTGTACTATTTTTAGGCTGTCAGACATTACAAAATAATCAGTTTTCATTTTCATTCTGCTTCTTTTGTAGAGCCAGTGTTTCTTATTATATATACATGCATATATATATATATATATATATATATATATATATATATATATATATATATATAGGTATAACTTTCTACTTTTCATTATTTCATATACCTTCCTAATGTCACTTCCTGTTTTTTTCTTTTTTCTTAAATCACAATTAAAGTCTCCCACTAATATCATTTCCATATTTATTCCTACATAGTTCAGAATCTTTTTAAACATTGCTTCTCTTTCTTTCATTGTAAGATATGCATACATTGCAATAATACTATACACATATTTTTTCATTCTTTTATCTATTACTATTGTTCTACCTAACTCTACAACAATATAATCTAAAACTTTTATTGCTTCGTTACATGACATTTCAATACCTGAACATGTATCTTTCCCGGTATGCCAAATAATATTCCGACCCCATAATTTTTTCCATCTGAAACCTTTCTTCTACTGTTAACATTCTTATATCTTCTAATATAATGACATGCATATCAAGTAATGCACACCATTCTAAATACCTATTCTTCTTTTTTATGTTCTTTATACTATTAACATTTATTGCTAAGATTCTCAGTTTTCTGTGGGTAAAGTGTTATATTTCCTTTCACTTACCCTTTACCTTTTTTATTTTCCTTCATGACTACACTTTTAAATTATCTTTTTATATCCTTCACTCTTTTTTCTATAGAGTTCTTTTTACCTTTCACCACTCTCTAATTTACATTTTCATCTTCCTTGTTTCTTTTACCAATTCTCCCACTTCCTCATTTTCATCTTTTTTATCTACTTTTTTCTTTATTATCAATTCATTTTTCACATTCTTTTTCTATACCTCTTCTACAGATTCATGTATTTGTTCTTGTTCTGTATTTTCTTCACAATCCATCCATACATGTCCCATTTTCCCACGTTTTACATATTGTATCACACCTTTTTGCTTCATGCCCTGATTTGCCACAAATAAAACATTTTCTTTTATCAAAATCGCTAATCAAATGACTGTCTTTTCCACAAAATAGCATGTTTTTGGTTGTCCCCTATATTTAACATAACCTCTATTTTCATCTACATTTATTACATTTGAAATATGCATCATTTTTTTTGTTTTCCATTTTCAAAAACACTCCACACTCACATCCACCAGTCCATAATTTTCTCTCATCATACATTTTGTAATGTCCAATCCTTCTTTACATACAGTCTTTAAATAATCTTTCAATACTTCTTTCTCAGCTTCAGTATGAATTTGGACAGTAATTATGTTTTTGTCTCTCTGCTAAATGGTTGTACTACATACAAATTCCAAGGATTACAATCTTTCTTTTTACAAGCTTTTCTAAGAATTCCTCCATATACCGGACTGTTTCAAACAAAAGGTCACAGCATGTCTCTCTATTCATATGAATAAAGGCTCTTACCTTCTTAGGTGGAATAGCAAACGCTGCAATTACTGAGTCCCAAACCTCATACCTTTCGAGCTCCTTTTCTGCTTTGCTATTCATCCTCACTATGAATTTTCTTCTTATTGTCTCTCTTTTTTCCTTCCACTCACTTCTTTCCAGCCTTCACCTTTTGAGCATATGATTTCTTCTTAACTTCTATTGCTTTCACCTCCTCCTCTTGTTTTTCCATTATTTCACTTCAACAAAGATGCTACCTCTCTTTCTGCTTCACTCTCTTTCAACATGTCCCTTAAATAAACATCCCACAACCCTTCCAATTGGAGGATTGTGATAGTACATCCTTGCTGACTGTCACCATCTACCTTAACCAACCTGTCCTGGAGTAAACACTTTGAGTCTGGTACAGGTCCAACAACCTTCTGTTCCTTCACCTCCTTCATTCCTTCCATCTCTGCCATTATGGATGACCCCTCTGCTTCTTATACTTCACTTAGCTGCCTTTCTCATAAAGGCTCTGCTAGCTCCATGATTGCACTCTCCTTCTCCGATACTCTATTCTCGTCACACACACTCACCATACTTCTTCCTGTTTCTCTGAGCTGCCTGCGTCCCCAGGACAAAAACAGGAAGTTGGATGCACCACCAATAGCTTCCCTTTACATTATGTGTGTGGGAGTTCCCAAATACTCTGGCCACATTTCTCCTGGTAGTATAAGTGCTACCAAGGGTCTCTCCTGAAAAGACTCCACTAGTTTAGTGGGATTAACCTGGCAAACTAAGGATATTTAAATTAAAATTTTTAAATTAGATCCATATCTCTGCCTTCATTTCAGAAGTAAAGAAGAAAACAGTATGCATGCTAACAGTTTTGAGCAGTGATTATGGTAATTGGGGGGAGAGAAAGACAAGCAATGGGACACCAGAATGACTGCTGGGGGGGGGGGGGGGGGATCTAGTCCATTCTCCTGCCTAAGGCCCCATTTGACCATGATCCAGCTCTGGTCATGTGCACAGGTACCACTGCTCAGCAAGTGGTACTATGGGAGACAAGATACATGTACAGTATGAATGCAATGTAGATACTCACTGCCTACTATATAGTGCAGGCCAGTGCAGTCATTCAGCAGCCCAACAAATATAAGCACTGATTGGCATAATGTAGAATGACATAAAACAACCACGCAGCTGGTTAAGACACTTAGTGTTACTAAGTCAATAGCATGTTGTCAGTAGCACTTAGTAGTAGTGATTTCAATGTGGGAACAATGTTTGTTTGCTTATCATGCACCAAATTTAATGGGTATGATACATGATAATCTTCAGCTTGACCTCACACTCATACATGTGTGCACATGCACAGTACACACAAATATTACACAAATCATAAAGTACTGGAATATCCCCATACATTTGGTTCTCTCTTGTTGTTACAGAAGCCAGATTAAGCATGGAAATTATGTGAATCACTTCCAGATAATGAAGGAATCCAAAAGTCAAAGAAGTGAAGAAAAAGCACAAGAAAAAGTCATTCCTTCTGCCCCTCCTTTGGACTTGATTCCTGTTTATAGGCCTGAGGCCATCTCCAGAGAGGCATATGACAGAACAAAAAAAGGTATAGTAACTACTTGGACCATTTCATTTTCCCACTCATCACATACCTTTTTACTTCTGAAATTTAATTCAGAAGTCAGATGCAATATTTGACAGTTTTTATTTTATTGATTGATTTTTCTTAACTAGGTAGTGGGCTATTCCAAGGACCCATTACAGCCATGCATAAAATCCATTGTAGGCATACGTTTGGTTTCATTGCATGGTTAAAGAACACAGGCAAAATAAAGAATAACATAAAATATAAATAACATGTTGCTCATTAACAATCTGCATAGATCAAGAGTATTATGTAAAATATACAGAACAATCAGTCTCTCACCTGCTCTTGTACTAGTCACATCCAGTCCCTAGAGTAATTCCATGGGCAGCCACCTCTACCTGCAGAGTATTCAAAGCAAAGGGGGATTGGAAGAAGGTAGACAGGCCCTTCTGCTGTATCACACATGCATGCAGCCACAGTTACAGACAATTTAGAGTCTCTGATCCACTTTACAGAATATCTTGTACATAAGTAACCACATAAGGGATAGTAGCTTTTGATAAATGCCAAAATAACCCAAGTTAACAATAAAGAACATTTGAAATCTAGTGCAAAGTATGTTGGTAGTAGTTTATCAGTACAGAAGTAAATTGGCAACAGCTGCAGTAGCGATGGCAACTGATTAGTGCCGGCTGCAATATTAGTGAAATTGTAACTTATTACATTTTATTTTGGTTGCAGACAGAGTTGTGTGTATCTTATGCACATGCAACAACAGTGACTTAGCAATTACCTAAATGTAGGTTTATAGTGCTACTGTGGGTAATTATGAGGTTAGGTTGTAATAGGATATTTGGATTTCATGTTAACTGAAGTTAAATTAGACATGGCTAATGTGGTAGAGCAAATTCTAATGATTGTGCTAGAGAGTCTGTGCAAGGTTTATGTATTGCTTATTTTAAGCAAGTTGTCCTTTACAATGGGGTTTGGAGCCAGGGAGAGGTAATTGTAGGTTAGGGTCTGTTATTCTGTTAAGATGTGCAGTTAAGGTATGGATGTTTGTTTTTATAGAAGCTGTGGGTTAATGTCTTTCATAAAGTTTAATTTTCTTTCATTTTCTGGAAAACAATTATTTTTTATTTGGAAAGGAATGGAGAAATCTTAATAAAAAGCTTGTAATGATGTTTAGGGAAAGTTTTGAATAATAATAGAGGCTAATTAAATGGGTGTGGATATAGCTTTCACTTGTGGTGAACTCTTCTGTTTATCAATAATTTCACCACATACGTAAACACAGAGGCAGCAACTCCATGTGGTAATGCAAAGTAAGTTTGCTAAATGTTGTAGTACTTATTTTCTGAAGGAAATATGTCTGGGTGTATTTTTGAATTGTATTAGGAGTTCACGCCATGTTTTTGGTGCTAATACTGATAAGGAACTGGCACCAGTGATAAGTTTTGCTATTAGATGGATAAGAATTGCAATCCTGTTGGTTAAGGAGCTCAGATTATACTGGACTGGTTAAGACTAAGCCTAGGCTGACAAGTATAAATGAGTGGTATAGAAAGAGGCATTTGTAGGTGTTACACGTGAGGAAGCAGTTAGCCTTGTGAATGATCTGAAAACATTTTGCTTCAGAAAAGAATATACGGTAGTGCTCTCATGGGCTTGTGAATGCTGTTAAAATAAGATCTGTTTTAAGGTTGATTAAGTACTTTGGTGCTTATATCTTTCTCAAATCAGAAATGAAAAGATTCAAAGGAAGATGTGTGCCTTTTTATGTGCAACATTGAGTTTCAAGGGTAAGAACTCTAGTGCTTTCATTGTAAAGCATTACTTTTTTGGTCACATTAGCAGTGATGGTATTTTCATATGTGTGGATATATGTGACTTGGATAGATGCTGTTCGACAGACTGTCTAACAATCATCCATGTATTCACAAATCAATGAGAACAGAGGACGTGCAACCATACCTTTTTACTGATCTATTTTAACCACCCACAACCCAAGCTCACTGTAGATCACACACAGAACTAGGAGCAGGAATACACCCCCCTTCAAACACAGCACATCAAGTTATAAGGCAGAGGTGAAAGAAGAGAGCGCATCAGTTTATAGAAAAGGACTCTGTGATATAGTTGTGTAAAGTTCATTATCTCTAAAATGAGGGGAATGCGACATTCATATTTATATGTGAAGTAAATAAAAGGATTGTTAACCAGGTAAGTCCACTGGACACGCAGACCTTTTTAGGGGAGATACAGTAACAATTGCTGGTTAAGTGACTCGCTCAGAGTCACGCAAATAGGGAAATGGTGGGCATAGGAATCAAATGTAGGAGGAAATAGGGAAATGGTGGCTATAGGAATCAAATGTAGGAGCAAATAGGGAAATGGTGGCTATAGGAATCAAATGTAGGAGGAAATAGGGAAATGCTGGCTATAGGAATCAGATGTAGGAGCAAATAAGGAAATGGTGGCTGTAGGAATCAAATGTAGGAGCAAATAGGGAAATGGTGGGTATAGGAATCAAATGTAGGAGCAAATAGGGAAATGGTGGCTATAGGAATCAAATGTAGGAGCAAATAGGGAAATGGTGGCTATAGGAATCAAATGTAGGAGCAAATAGGGAAATGGTGGCTATAGGAATCAAATGTAGGACTACTGCAAGGTCTAAGACTACCAGCAAACAGCCCATGTACCAAACTGACAGGTTTTAAACAGAAGTTGCCAATAAGGAGGTTAGGGTGTAACGTGACTTGCACCTCTTCTTTCAGCTGTCTTGACTGTATGTATACTTGTTTGTGTACACATACAAGTGCTGAAATGAACAATGAAACACAGCATTGGGCTGAGTCATGTAACAAGATAATGGAATTTTGGGATTTGTTCCATTTGATTGCTTAAAGCATCATTGACTGGAAGTTTAGAATTGCCTTTAAAATGTTGGGCTATGACAATATGCATATATTTTGCTTTAGATGAGGTGAAAATTAATGTCATACTAGAAAATAACTGCTGCATGAATCTTCAGAGTTACGATTGAACCATTTTGATGAATTTATTGCTCCTGAAAATGTTTATATTACCAGACAAAGAGTTGCTGCCTCTTTGTTTATGTATTTGGTGAAATTATTGATAAAACAGAAAAGTAAATGGACTACAAGTGATCCTTAAGGTGCACAAATGATAAGTTTGCTGTTGGGAAAGGCTGTGTCATGTATTCTGACAATTAATTCACCGTTTTGACATTAGCTGCTAAGCCAGTCGTAGGTAACATTTGAAATGAGCTATAATAGGAAGAAATGGTTGATGTTGTTGAATGCTTTTCTTAACTCTATAAAGATAGTCTCACAGTGTTGCTGTTTTTTTATTGTATTTACTGACCAGAGTGATGCCATGGCATATAGCGTGGTCTGATTCTATGATTGTCATGCATCAGGACACTACATTTATGTGTGTGTGTGTGTGTGTGTGTGTGTGTGTGTGTGTGTGTGTGTGTGTGTGTGTCTGTGTGCGCACGCATATCTATCTAGTTTTATATATATATATATATATATATATATATATATATATATATATATATACATAGTTACATCCTTTGTTGTCGAACTGCAGACTGTTCGAATACTTGTTATTCAAATCTAGATGACTTCACAATCAAACAACGTGTACACTGAATGGGATTGTCTTAATAGAGTGCTGATTATGTGGAAATTAGACAATGCTGGGGTAAGGTATTTTCATTTTTCCTTTATTTTTGGTGGTCTTGGAGTTAGTATTTTTAAGTTAATGGAGGCATGATATTTACCTCTTTGAAAGGCAAAGTTAGAATTTATTTGTACTTGATGGGTTGTTTACAACAGGTTGTTCAATATCTACAAGGGGTTTTACAAAGTAGAGAATCATGGAACTGTTGAATATTCAGAATTCCAAATATTAATTTTACCAAAACAGGTAAGTAGGGGTTTGGATAGTGGTAGAAGTGTCTGTACATTTGGGGATTAGGGTTAGGGTAAGGGTTAAGTAAAGGCATAGATTCAGTGTGTGTGTGTGTGTGTGTGTGTGTGTGTGTGTGTGTGTGTGTGTGTGTGTGTGTGTGTGTGTTCATGGGTTAGGGCTAGGATAAGAGTTAGGAAAGGGCTTTGCTTCAGTGTGTGTATTCACATATGTATGTGGTTTAGGGTTAGGTAAGGGGATAAAGGTAATGTTTAGAGTGTGTTTTGACATGTGTTTGTGAGTCAGAGCCTGTCTTATCTCGTGGTAGTGTTAAGGAAGTTTTTTTAAGAAGTGATGTAGGGTTAGGGATGGGGCATGGTTAGTAGGAGATATACAT
This sequence comes from Protopterus annectens, assembly GCF_019279795.1. Lineage (NCBI taxonomy): Eukaryota > Metazoa > Chordata > Ceratodontiformes > Protopteridae > Protopterus > Protopterus annectens. The sequence goes on from NC_056747.1 coordinate 699,537,715, forward strand.
ATATATGCTAATAGTTAGTGCATCACTCTTTCAAATACTAGAAAATCTGCAATGGAGTAAAATCTATTGGATGCATCAGGATTTGATAGTTTTAGTACTTGCCATAGTGAGTCTTAACTTCCAGATATCAGGCATGGTACTGCAATTTTTCTTTGTTCCTCAACCTTTCCTTCATAGTATTGACCTGGTGGGTCTATATTATATTCTTGAATATCGAAAATGTCGAATCTGACATTGTCGACAAGAGAATATTGAACGCTCAGAATCTCGAGCGTTTACAAAAACAAAAAGAAAAAAGTACCCTAACAGGTTTAAGCAGGGGCGCAAGCCCCCCCTGCACCCCCACCCCCCGCTACTTAAATATAGCAACTCTGTTGCAGTAAATGGAAATCTCCCCTTATGGAGATTTCCATTTACACGCTCGAGATTCTGAGCATTTGATATTCTCATGTCAACAATGTTAGATTCGACATTGTTGACATTCGAGAATTTAATATAGACCCGACCTGGCACCCCTGTGCCCTGTCTATGCTGGGTCTACTAGCCACCTCTTTGCACCCCACTCCCCGCCTTATGCTGTTAGTGCTGGGGCTGATTGTAGACCTTAGGCATCTGGGAGCTTGGCATGTCTGAGAATATGTCCAAGGGGATTTTTTTGTTATGACCTACCTACTATCCCCCCCCCCTTCAGACCTAATGGTTCTTGGCTGAGGAACATTTTGTGCAATAGAGATGTGGAGTATCACCCAATCTCTGTAGTGACTCAACCGTGTATCTACCCTTTTTCCCTCTTCTAGACATGTCTACCTGTGTGTCGTCATAGTCTCCACTAGAGATCAACACTGGAGATGCTCATAACACTACCAACTCACCCTAGGATGGTAACACCCATCATTCCCTGCCACTCCATCATTCACTCAAGATGTTAATTGAACCTAAGTTGGCTGGGTCATACTCGCGGTTTTATACTTCTATGCCATCAGAGCAGGCTAGGCATGGTGCAATTAAGGATAAGTCAATTATATTTGTGAGTAGTTTTGAGTTAAAGGAAGCAGTATTTGTTTTTGACATTCTTTGTCCACACTGCTTGCTGAACTTCAGGCCATTTTCAGACAATCAGACCATTCTCCATCCTGAGGGTTGACTGAGAAGGGGCAATCAGTTAGACATCCATTTGGGGTTGTACAAAGGTTGTTTTGCTTAACCCTACATTTCTCACACAAGCACCTGGTTTGCAGAACTGAAGGTGGATGTGCAATGAGATGTCCATGCTGATTATACCTCACTTCCAAAAGGGACATTACCAGCAGGCATACTTGCCTCTTTCTATCAAGCATGAAAAGTAGTTTCAATAGTCTACACTAGATAAATCACATTGCCCATGCATTTTTCCAACACCCACTTCCATCTCCACCCTCTCCACCCATGCACACACAGAGAGAGGTAAGAAGGCCACCCTCCCCCCTTTGCTCTCCTCCCTTCTTGTTTAGCTTCTCCATTGGCAGAGCAGCCAATTGAATCCCAGCCACATGGGTTGCAGTAAGGACTCCATCCCCTTGCATCGTGAAGCTAGGTATGGGAGCAACAACTTTAAAAGAAATGGATAAAGAGTGTCTGAGTCTAGTAACATAGTGCTACATGGAGAAATAAAGGTAGCTTCTGTATTTTTGTTGTCATTTTTGGACATTAAAAGAAGTGTAAGTAAGACAATGTTGGGAAATGGAGGGAACTGTTAAATTTATAGTTGAAAGAATGTGTGTTTAGAAATTCAGTCTGCTACAGGGAGATTTGATGAAATGTTTTCATTGTCTCAGGTGTATCTAGTAATGCTACATCAAGAATTTGGTTAGTGGTTGGTCAAATACTGATGACTTTTTTAAGATTTTTTTATAGTAGTTAATCTTTTGATCTAACTTCAATGACTATCCTTAGTAATCCTATGGTTGTCTTTATCTGCTTTGCGAATCAGCACTCTGTATCTTTTTTCTGTAGGTTTCCACAGTCAACGAAGAACACATCAAGTAATGACACACAGTGATGTCACCTTTCAAGGACATGAACAAGCTGCTATTCTGTTCTCCTCAGCTTTCTTTCTTTCTTTTCTTTTTTTTTGTAGCTCCCACTGTTCAGTTTTTACTTTTTTGCTATACTAACATTTTTTTTTGGGTTTGCCTACTCTTGAGATTCCAGTGTTGGACATTCCTTAATTCTTAGTAATGCCAGCAGTAGGAGGCTCCTCACTGAACTGGTGAAAGGGTCTCTCTTGTCACCCAAGTGAGGAGCAAGAGTTTATGCACTTCAGACTCAAGTGGGAAGAATAGCTAAGGCCTACCCCTCCTAGAGGTAGGTTCACATTGTCTGTAGATGTCTGAGCCTACTAAGGGTGAAGATTATCCCTAAGTAGTGACAGGAGGATTCCTTTCCAGTTCTTTACCTTTGTGGAGGAGAAACCCCTGGCTGCTACCCTGGAGATGCATCATGGGGTGTGAAAACTGCCTCCCCCACATAGCTAACTCAGTTCTTTTCCCACCTAGCTTGATCATAGACAGTGTTCCTTCTTTCATCACATCCTGGTTCTAACATATTCAGGGCTAGAGCTCCTTTTCTTAGAGCTTCCCCTTCAGCTCAAATAGAGTGGTTGGTACTGGTGGGGGAAGGGCCCAAGCTTGAGACAGCAGATGTTTGCTCAACACTTATTGGAAACTAGAGTTACATGTGTAGGATTTCACCCTTAGGGCCTTCACTGCGATGCAACTGTCTGGCCCGGCATAGGCCTTTTTTCCTTGTGTGTCACCAAACAGCATTGCTGCCTTAGACCCAGACCTTTATGGGTGTCATGTCAGATGTATGGAGGTACTCTCTGTTGAAGATGCCAGAAAGAAGGGCCACTTCTTATTTCCATTTCTAGTTGACTGAAAATTTGACCATTCATCCCAAGGTTGACTTCCATGTGGTCTTGTTGGCCTGATGAGAGTGCAGAATCCACAGTTCCCTCCTTCCACTCAACTGGGAGCAAGATAGCAGGACATGGTGACAGGTTTAGCAGGAAGATAAAGTACTCTGTCACACTAGATGCACAGACATTGCACTTTGCATCTCATCTGTCTAGGATTCAGTCCATTCTGTTGTAATTCCTTGAAAACTACTCTTCAGACTCTCTTTGAGTCTGGGATCACAGAGAACCATCCTTATTCTAATGACTAGTGTACTTGCGATGCCAGTCTTAGTTGCATCGTTATGTCTGAATGAGATGCCTTAGCTAAAACAGTAGGAATAGTAATGTGCTTGGATTTCAAGTTATGGTTCAGAACTTTCCCCAAGCAGATTATCTGGACAATTTCTTGTTGGATGTGCAATTCAGTATACATGGGCATTTTGAGTAAAGGTTGCAGTTCTTATTTGAGACCTCCCTAGCTGTACAAGCTTTTACCATTCCAGAAAAAGGAAAAGGACCTACTGATGTCCCAGATGCAAGGCCAGGGGCCCTGTGGCTGCTTCATTCCTCAAGTGATCTGAGCTCTCTTAAGAGTCCTTTTGGGTCCTGGATTTTTCTCCCTCCATGATCTAGACTGCCAGGATCATGGGTGAAAAGTTAAGCAGATCTCCCTTTTATCTACAGTGGGAGTGTCAACATCAAGAACCCAATATGTTTGTCATCCCCTCTTCTGCTGTTTTTTCCTTTCCTCTCGTCCTCAGGTATTTACAGTCAAGATATGAGGCAGACCCAGCCTATATTGTCCTGTGGATGATTGGAGCTGCTTCTTCTGCTGGGAATGGTAGTCCCCCCAGATTGATTTAGATGGCTTGGTTGCTTAATCCAATTTGGGCTCTGCCATCACTCCTGAAGTTTGTAGGAGGAGAATGGGACATTTGTCCATATTTCTTTACTTTCTGGGCTTGATATTGGTTCCAGCTTTTGTTTGGAAAGCAATCCTTTCTCTGGTGTGAACTTTGCAATCCCTATTCCCAGGGATTTATTGGTGATGGCCTTTAGAGCCTAAGCCAGGCAGACTAAAATCTTATCTTGTTTCCTTCCTGGATCTCTGAAGTAAGATTGAGGAAGTTACCCCCCTTAAAAATCCTATGTGATTCCCAGTGGCAGTTCAATGGGATGGCTTGTTCTGGATGTGTTTATCTGTGAGGATAACCTTGGCCTGAACTGACCTAAGCTGCTAAAGATATGTTGCTTCCCCTCCTTCTGGGTACCTGAACATTCTACTTACATGACTGGATAAGTTTATTAGGAATTAAGGATTTTTTTCTCTTTGGTTAGAACAATTTCAATTGGCAGTAGCAGTTATGTCCAGGTCTGATGCAATTTTGACAACCAGAGTAGACTTTTCATTCTTGCATCCACTCATTCCTTTCAGGGTCATTGCCTGCTTTGTAGAGACAGTATCTCAGTCAGGCTCTACCTTGGATACATGGGCCTCTGGACCCCCTTAGCTGGACAGCCTTTTTTGTGCTGCTGACTAATTCTATTAAGTGATCTGTTTTCTGGTTCTTCTGTAGGGAGTGTGTGTAGCTGTTCCATCACTTCTGGTGAGCCCACTTTCCTCCTACTGTGTGTCAAAGCAGGGTACCCACAGATTATTGACTCCAATGAAATAGGTTCCAGTAACCTATGTGTTGGGTGTCTTCCTTCAGTTCCTTCATAGGGGTGGTATGGGCAGCCTTTAGAACAGCCCAGGAATGTACCCCAGATGTGGTACTTTCATGTTCTGGTCAAATACCTTGTAGGGAAATCATAACCCTCTCCTCTTCCCTCCTCTCCTTTCCTCTTCCTATTAGACAGCAGGAAAGAGGGGCAAGTGTTTTTTTTTCTCCTGTAGTGTTCTAATTATCTAGCCAGTGTTCCTTCTTATGTTCAGAGATGTCCTTATTGTTTTATCACCCTCTGGGTAGTCTTAGACTAAGATGGAGGGCTTCCACTCATGGGTTACTTTGGAACCTTCCATGAACCTGCTCAGAGATACTACTTTATGAAATAAACTCTGGCCTCCTTGGCAGCCTAGTTGAAAATTCCTCCCCAAATCTCCCTTGCTCAATGTAGGCCCTGTAGAAAGAAGTGGAAACTACTGGGGAGCCTTCCTCTTGGGTTCAAATGACAGTGGTTCTAAAAGAGGATAAAGCAGTAGCTTGAACCGCCACATTTGTCTTGGCAGGCATTTCAGTGGTTCAGGTTGGCAGATTCTGGAAACTGATTTTGCTGAGAGGGACCAAGGCATGTCTCATCTTTGGTAACAGGTGGAGAGCAGAATTAAGGGTTATCATCAGCTTTTTGAACAGCCTGTCCAGTGGGGAGAGCTATTTTTGTGCCATGGTGAAGATCTTTCCCTCTAGGGAGTAATGCACTCCTTGTCTGAGAAGCTTCCCTCTTTTGCCATGAGCGCCTTTAGCGCTATCATTTGGGACTTCATCCATGCATTATTACCTGTTTAGTGACTTAAATTCCTCTGGTGTCTCATTTCTCTGGGTGCACCTTCCTTACCTGATTAGATCTGGTCTTCTGTTCTACTTCCAACTGTGGGTGTAGTCTCCATCCTGGGACTAGCCTTTTATTGACTTCTTGGCAGGGGCAGGAGCCAGAAGGCATGACTGTGCTCTTCTGGAGACAGAAGAGGCTCCACAGAAGAGACTGTTTCCATGTTGGCAATAATGATAGTACATCTCCTGTTGTCATGGTAATGAGAGACTTACATCTGCCTCCAACTCTTGATGATCAGGACTGTTGTTTTCTTTGTGCTATCTCACTCACTGGTCTTTGCTGTGAAGTAGTCCCAATCTTGTTTAGGAGTAATTGCCTCCAGTGCTTTCTCATTCTGCTCTTGATAAACATGTTTCCAGATGCCTTTGGGTCCATGACGCTTCTTTCCTAGGCAGCCTTCCTTGTTTGTGACCTTGACATTGTGTCTTTCTGGCTTGTGGATGTCAGAACTCACTCCTCTTGCTGGTCTTATTTAGTTCACAGGCTTGTGTCTTCCTAGTAGTTAAGCTGCTTGTGATTCAACCATAGTACCCTTCAATAAAGTTTCTTGATGTTAGATGTAATGGATACATTTTTACTACAGCAACTGATTTGCAAAGAGAACCCCCCTTGATAGCTCAGTGGTAGTTCTTCTGTCCCCTGTGGCAAAGTGGTCTTCCAAATTGCTTCAGCACATGAAAATTCCTGTTATGTGGGCAAGAATATACTTATATATCACTTGTTAGTGCTGTCAGTACCAAATCTTAATTTGAAGGAGAGTGCCTTCTAGTGGCAAATGCAAGAACTGGCAGTTACATTGGACAAGTACACATATATTCATAGGTTCATAGATTTATACTACTGTTACTCTTGGTTAGCCATCAAGGAGCTCAGACACATTGCCTATGTGGAGAGAAGGGTACTATAGTTTGCTCCTCACAAAAAATCATTTGCATTAATTCCAGACATGAATGTGTTGTTACTATAGCAGTCACGGAGTTTAGCTTTGAAGGTAGTCAAGGAGGTACTCTGTATGATGTGCAGAAAAAAATGTATTCCAAGTTGGGAATGCACTAGGTAGGAAACCTATTGTGCCAGTAGGTGCTACTATTTTTAAATTATATGTTTGTTCTATGAAAAGTGACAAAGGTCAAACAGCCTTTTGTTGCAAGATGTGTTAATGGCTGATCTCTCAAGAGCCTCTGTGAGATAGATTGGAGAGAAATGGAGTTTACTCTCTCAGGCTATCTTAAGCAGATTAAACTGGAGATTTCTTAGCCAGACTTACTTGAGGCTTTTTAGGTTGTACTGTTTAGATAAGTACATTCCAAAGGGGGCCTACAGTGATGGGTTTAATGATGATGGAATATAAAGTGATAAGGACATATTTGACCTAGATTAAATAAGCTGTCCAAGCCATAAGGACTTCCTAACTGCAAGCCAGTATCCCTACTCTCTGGCTTACTAAGTCAATGGATGACAGTAAACTTGGGGTTGTTATTTGTAAATCCAACAATGTGCAGGTACTCCAGGAAAAGTCACAATATACTAATAACTGATGTAAGTGAAATGGTGTCAGACTAGATGCAACCAGCAAAGTGACCAGGACCCCTTTGCAATCAACAGTAATACAATCATGTAATACTGGCAGCTTCCCCTTGTTATATTTTTGCAAATTTGCTTTGTTTTCAAATTTTGTATGTGCAGCCCATTTTTATTATGCTTACTTTATAAATGTAGAAACAAGATATGTAATCTATATTATATTCCCTAACATAAACCCTAGAATTCTGATTTTAATTTCCATAAAATGGTGTGCTCCTAATTATTGTGAGACATGCACCCATGACATTGCAGATATAGACTTTAAAAACAGCTCAGACACTGTCTAGAAGACTAAAAACACACATACTTCTCTACAGTCCCTGATTTTGCAGAATGTTCCTGATTCTGCCTCATATTTTTGCACAGTCCATTGTATTTCTTTGGATTTTTCTGGTAAATCACAGTATTATAGTCAATAATGCCAAACACAGTTTCATTTTTTTATTGTTCAGAAAATGCATGTTGATGCAACATCTGTTGTTCTATTAACTTTTTAAAGTAAATTAGAGTATTATTAAAATAGTTCCTGATATTTTGGGCTAAATGTGGAGTGGTTGTGGGGAATGTCTACTACATTCATAACACTTCCTTATAGACAGACTGCGCAATTAGAGTACCAGACCCCTTTGTCGATGACTCTGTATCCTTTGACTATTATGTCTACACTGTAGTCTACAAGTCTTTTTATGTGGCTAAATTAATAACCAGGGGCATATCCTCCATGTGCAAAGAAGTTATAGTTCCCCTTTACTCATCTGTTATTTGACCCAGATTTAATGTAATGCCCCATTTGGCATGAGATTTCAAAAAATATCTCACAGTTTGGGAGATCCTAGATCTTAACCAAACTTCATAGTTATCCTGAATGACTGACAGCCCTCTCCCTCTATGGAGTCTCCTATCGTCTCCTCCATGGAGATCTATGTTTAGCCTTTCAGGCCATGAAAAGCCATAACTTCCTTGACTTCCTATGTCTTTGTAGAATTAAGGATTTGTCAAACATCTTGGTGGAATTGGCATAATGGTTAAGATCTTTGCCTCATAGAAACAAGTTATAGGGTCTGATTCCGAACTTGTTTTATTAGCTAGGCATAAAATGGCCCTTCAAGGCAGTTAGCCTAGTATTCACCTATGAACCTGTATGAAAGTTTTAATCTTTATCATCAAATTAATGGGACATGTTGGCTTGACCAATTCATATCCCACCCACCAAATTCTTATGAATTAAATGAGTGTTCACAAATTCTCCCTGTGCCTTTCTTGTGTATCCTTTCTCAATGTTGGAGGAAGCTCTTGATATTGGGTGTTCTGGGCTAAACTAATAGTAGTCTAAAGACTAATCGCTTAGTGTTCCCCTATGAACCTGTGGATCTATGAACAACCCAGACATGGTACTCAAAAGAGATCTGTTTGTCTACATGCATAACTTGGTCTCTAATAACAAAGTTTTGAAGGTTGGTGTCAACAGTGTGATAAGAGGAGGGTATCAGGGTGTAATGCCCGTGCACTGGCCCAGTAATCAAGGAGTCTCAATTCTCACCACTAGCACCAGTGAGGGGCATGCACATTGGGAAGAATAACAAGTACAGGCCCAGTAAAGTACAATTTCCCTTAAGAGCACACAGAGATCACAGTCAGTCTGGGGCTGGATTCTCCCTATCTCTCCAGATCCCCAATAAGACTCCCCACTGGCACAGCTATAGGGTCCAGATCTCAGCCTAGTGGTTAAGCTAAAACCTCCAGCACCCTCTTTGTCCAACCAATGCTTTGAGTCCCTGCCCAAGTAGCTAACACACACACTTTGAGATGAGTTACATGCACACGCATAGAAACTCCTTGGGAAAGCTGGCACAGGTTTTCCAGCTATGCCTCCTTCTTGCCCAGACTATAAGGTAGAAATCACTGGCTCCAACCACTAATATCAGCTACTAATAAGGCCCTTACCAAAGGGTGTCCAATTTTACTGTGCAATATTATTATCCAATTAGTTTGACGAACAGCAAGACTATTGGAGTGGCTTAGTACAGTATCACTAAATACATGCAAGTACTCTAGAGCTTAAATTATCTCTACACAAAACAGCCACATTTGAAAGGTTTAAAAATATCTAATAATAAATAATAAAAGCACAAGACAAATCTCCTCAATTCAACACAGTGCTAGTCAAGAGTTCAGTCACAAGAACTTTAAAACAATACAGTAGGATAGTCTGACATAAATATAGAAAACAGCTAGTCTAATCTTACTATTTTTTATCTATTTCTAAGAGAAACACTAAAGTCTAAGATCCTACTTACGTACGGAGCAAGCAAGTGCTGATGACGTTGTCAGTTCCAAAGACCAATGCAAAATACTATCTCTTCCTCTCTGAGATCTCTTAAATTGATATTACACCACTGATGACTCATTCTAGATTACATCATTCTTGGCATTTTTCTGGTTCCCAGGCTACCAGAAACTCCAAATTTACATTTCTTAGTTTTCTTAATAAGCTTGCACCTGGCCAGCAATAAAACACATATGCATGTAAAAACTTGCAATTAACTCTGGTATCAAAACAATAGAAGGAATTCCTTTGTCCAGACAGCCTGTCTCCAAGCTTTGAGATCAAACAGTCATAAAATGCTTTACTTTATCAGCTTTCTTCCAGCAGGGTGCACTGTGGTTACATTTTTGAAGTTCAGAACATACAACACAGTTTTTTTACATTTAGTTTTCTTACATTTGTAAAACAGCCTGTGGATTATATTAATATTTACAATGACATAGAATTATCTACATCTGTAAAACAGCCCATGGATTATATTAATATTTACAATGACATAGAATTATCTACAAAATTCTATCTGGCTGGGCTGGCAGCCCCTCAGTTTTTCACACAGGGCTTTACAGAATGCAATTATGCTGCACTTCTTGGCATTTAGGGTGAGTCTATGGCTGATGCAGATGTATTTGGTCTGAGCCAGTCCCTCAATGAGAATATGAGTATCATGGGAATAGTTGACACCTGTGACTGATTTGCAGTTGCCTGCAAAAATGATTAGCCAGAGGTGTGAGATGTAAATACTGGATAAGAGGGGGGCAAAAGACTGAGCCCTATAGGACACCACTATTTAACTTGGCTATAGGAATTACCTTCTTCCTTTACAATGTGATTCAGTAAGTAAGTTGTTTGCTATCTAGTGAACAACTAAAGGTTACCATTAAGACGGAAGAATTTGTCTATGATAACTGCATGGGGAATGGTGTCAAAGCAAGTGGCAGGGTCAAGGTAGGCAATACTATTTGTCCCTCCTTTAAAGCTTTTCTGACCTTGACAAAGCAGTCACCTAGGTTAATTAGCCATAATCCAGACTAATTAGGAACAAGAGTTTGGAGATCACCTATTTCATTGTTAATTACTTTAAGAATAATGTGTTGCATGGCTTTGCTGGCAATAATAATAAGCCTATATTTACTGAAGTGTTTCATTAGGCCATCCTTGTGATGAAGCACTGCTGTAGTTATTCTCCAACCTTCAGGTACATGGTCTTTGGAGAGATGAAAAGAGTAAGGTTAAAGAGATTTAGAAGAGTGCTTGATGTTTGGTGCTTGGTACTTGCAAGCAATCTGGAATATTGTCAGCACCCACTTTTTTAGCTTGGAAAGTGCTAATGTGATTTGATCTAGGCTGATTTCCACTGGAACTGTAAGGGAAGACATTGGGGTGCAATGGAACATTTGCAGATGTGCAATTGAAGCTAAACTTTTCTGTAAGGATATTAGCTGTGGTTTATGGATTGGATTAGGATTGTATATATGTTTGGAGTAGTACTAAGTATTGCACTCCCTGATGCTTCACCTTAGGGTTTTTCCTCAGTGATTTTAGATCACTTCTGTTGGGTGGAAAATGGGATGTTTTGTAAAGTCATGAGTTTTCTTCTTTTTCCTATAGAGGTGATTTATAAAAATAGTTGATTTATATGGCAGTCCTACCACACATGCTTACTTTTGAAGTAATCACAATGCTTGTTGTCAGATGTGAACAGCCTCTACAGTACATTTATTCATAAGGGCATAAAACTCTGCGGAGTATGATAAAGAAAGGGTGACATCATGACTCAGTTTGGTTGGTGGAATACACTGAATGTACTTGTCTAGGATTATTATAAGCAGAAATAAGTTGGCTTTTGAATAGTTCGGAAATATGGTAGGATTTAATGGATGAGGAGTCTTTTATTAGTGGTGAAGGTTACAGCAAATGATCTGATTTAATCAGGGAGAAAGTGACTTATGGGGTTGTACAGCAGGGAAAGCAGATGCAAAACATGGGCTCAAGGATATTAGTACCCCTGGTGGGTAAGAAGACAATTTGCACTAGGAAGTTCTTACTGATAAATTCAAGGATTCTTTGGGTATATTTGTCAGTAGTTGTGTAAACAGTAATTAAGGTTTCCCATAATAACAGCATTTGGCTTAATAGGCAGATGTTTGAATGGACCTAGATACTCAGTATGCTGTGAAGGAAACATGGAAGGGACCTGCAGTTACTGATGATGTGGTAGGTGGTTTTCATGAGCTGCAGTAGGACCTTTATAAGTTATACTGCTTGGGATATAGAACTTAATGGTGTTTATTGACAAGTATATGCATTCATTCCTGAGTGTGGGGATTTCCAAAAATACAGCAAACACTAATTAGCAGAGAAGGAAGCCTCATCTGTCAGATCTATCAAGGAAGAATCTCCATGTTTGTCAACAGATTTGGTAAGATGATATATGTTGCATTTCTTTCTTAGACTTGATTGGGTGATTAAAGGGGATAATTTATTTTCCAGTTAGTTTTTTTTCAGCTTTCAGTTCCATTCTGCAGTCCATTCCAAAGGTTATAAAGTTTAATGACCCAGTAAACTAGCTACTTGCTCCATTCCAAAGAATTGTTGGCATCCCTTAAGAAAAAACAACAGAACTGTTGAGAATTATTTGGGTGGTCAGCACAACATGTCTTCAATTTGATGAACAGTTACATCAAGCTATCCCTACCTGCTTCTGGGTCATTTCTCTTAAAAAAGGTGTTGCTCTGTGGGTATTGTGAAATCCTTGAACTACCAGACATGAAGCTTTTCTGGACAACCCTCTAGTTTAAATCTTGTGAAAAGACATGCTGTATTCACTGTCTTGGAGAGTTTAATGTTTGACTTGGGCGCTCTGTGTTTCAAAGGGCTGTCAAGCAGAGACCTCTCCATGTTTGCTGCTTTGGTGAACTACCTATATAAAATATATGGTAAAGCTGCTTGAAATGGAAGCTCTGGACTTTAAAGGGTTGTGTTTTTCCTGACATGTAACTTATCATGAAATGAAGACAAACTCTTTAGTTAATTCTACTTCCCACTGTCAGCAGCTTCTGTTGGTGCTGAAATTTAAATATGAAATAATGAATACTGCACTCATGTCTACTCTTGACTGCCACTGAAATTTAAATGTACTTTAAACCTGCCTAATATCTGACTGTACACTCCCTATCACAATGCATTGCTGTGACCTGAGCCCCCCTATAGTTACTTAAAATCCGGCACGGACCTGGATTCTCCAGTAACCTGCTCCTTTCTGTCAGATTGTCATCACCATCTTAATCAAAGCTGTGTGCCTGTTGGCCTGTTGGGACTTACCTGGGTGACCAGCACAGTGACTCTTCAGTGTAACAAACAGCTGCATGAGGCCTGCAGCCCCAGCCTGCATTTGGATCCTTTAGTTTAAAGCAGCCACTCTGTAGCTATTGTTAGACTCCTGAATTATGAGCAATAAAGGTGTAGTCTGTCACCTCCTTCTCACTGTCATTCTTCTGTTTGACAACAGATGCAATGATTGCTGTACTGCTTCAGATTTTATCAGTTCCTTACTTATTTTTTACCTATCTGCTAGTTGTCAAATTAATCAGCAGGTATGAATGCCCATCTGAAACAACACTTCTTAAATGTAAAAGCAGATACTTTTTTTTTACATTGATATGGTGGTTCTGTTTCTCTTATTTTGTTTTAGTGTGCTACTTCTGGCTACAGATTGACAGATGATTTACTCTTTTTTGGCTAAGTATTTTATATTACTTGCTTTCTGACTTTTGTTGCGGTAGTTTTCATTAGTCTACAGTTTGCTAAACTCAGTATAGCTTAGTATGCATTTTCACTTATTCTAGTCTATACATTTCTTCTGTTACATAACAAGGCACTGTCTGTATTTTCAGATACATTTTTATTTAATTAATTGCAGTATGCTTTTCATTACTGAGTTTCACTGGTTTACTTCATGTGATTTGTTTTATATCTGTCTTTCTAAGCTTATGGACTGCATCTTTTGGGTTTGGATGGATCCTCCCTCCCTGTTGGTATAGTGTTTTTATAGTTGGTGGCTTTGCAGTTGCCTGCCCCTAGTGTAAATTTGATCTGGGACCCTCCTCCCAGTCTAGTGTCATTACCTCATTCTACCCAGTACAGGGAGAACATTTGAGAAGGCCAATCAGCTTAGTTTCTGCTACTCCTTTCTCTCTTTCCTTTCTCTCTTTCCACTTAAAAAAAAAAAAAATGTATCTGCTTTTACTGTATTTGTGTTTCTTCCTACTTTATTTTGCTTTTAAGGTCATCTTAAAAGTACTCAATTGTATTTATTACTGCTTGGTGTAACTCATTCTAAGCCTTTTAGTTTAAGCACTTGGGCTTCAGACCAGTTGTTTTACATTAAGAAGGTTTGTGGTCTGCACTGTAGTGGCAGAACAGGTAGCTTACATCCTTCTAAGTTGGGAACTGCTGATTGAGGGCTCAGTGTCTGTTATTCTAAAAGTGTATTAATTCTGGTATAAGCACTTGGGCTTCAGGCCAGTTATTTTACATTAAGAGGGTTCGTGGTCTGCACTCTTGTGGGAGGAGAGGCTGGACTCTGCCCTTCTGAGCTGGGAATTTCTGGTTAAAGGCTTATAGTGCCTACATATTTGGACTGCTTCTTACTGAAATTGGTACACCTTGTTTGCTGTAGCATAGACTAGATCTAGGCCTGCTGAATCTAGCTTTGTTTGTATAACTTAAGCACTAATCCAGGCATTCTTTAAAGTATTCAATTGTATTTATTACTGCTTGGTAGTAACTTGATTAAATTGTAGCTATCATTCTAAGTCTTTTGGATTAAGCACTTGGGCTTCAGACCAGTTGTTTTACATTAGGAAGGTTTGTGGCTTGCACTGTGGTGGCAGGACAGGTAGCTTACATCCTTCTAAGTTGGGAACTGCTGATTGAGGGCTCAGTGTCTGTTATTCTAAAAGTGTATTAGTTCTGGTTTAAGCACTTGGGCTTCAGGCCAGTTATTTTACATTAAGAAGGTTCGAGGTCTGCACTCTTGTGGGAGGAGAGGCTGCACTCTGCCCTTCTGAGCTGGGAATTTCCGGTTAAAGGCTTATAGTGCCTGCATATTTGAACTGTTTCTTACTGAAATTGGTACACCTTGTTTGCTGTAGCATAGACTAGATCCAGCCTGCTGAATCTAGCTTTGTTTGTATGCTTGTTGTTTGTTTGCTTGTTATTTCCCTGAAACGCTAATTCCACCTAAAACATGGCTTTTCAGCACTTCTGTGGATCCCTAGTGATATCTGCATTGCTTACTGTACTTATTTCCTTGTTTCACTTGAAAGTGTTTGTCATTTTTGCATTTAAGTTACCTGTAACACATTGCATTTGAGTTACCTGGCACTTGCTCACTAAAGCAATTATATAAGTCAGCACTAAAAAATTAAAAGCACTACACCCTTACAAACTCCCCTTGAGTACCTTGTTCCCCATTGGCCTTTTTTTCAATTATAAAGGCATTCCCAATACTATTCTAGCATGTCCAAAGGTCAGTTGTCAATCTCCTCTCTGGTCCAGCTGGTGAATCTGGGAATCTTGAGGCAATGTTACAACTGCCTCATGTACACAGACAACCCTCTCCTCCTCCCAACAAATTCCAACACATGTGAGAGATGCAACCATATAGCCAAACTGAAGGCTAAGCTCTCTCAACTCAGTACTGGCATAACTAGTCAGGAGGAGAAGGAAACCACACTCACTACAATTCCAGTCTCACATAGACCTACCATGACAGCAAACCAAACACATAAACACACAAAAACATACTCGGAGGCTCTAAATAAAAATCTGCCTAAACATCAGAGACCTCCAAAGCAGATACACAAGCAACCGCTACCCCAAAACAAAACACGTGCAACACATAGCTCACAAAGCTAGTGTGCTGAACAGTCACAGCCCTTAAGGCTAAACAACACACCTGATACACTTGTAATAGGTGACTCTGTCATCAGGCACACTGCGTCCCACTCACCAGGCTGAAAAAGGAAAAGGTCACAGTGAGCTGCCTGTCGGGCGCTAGGATCCGCCACATAACATAAGCACTCAGGTCACTCCAAGGCAAGTACAAATATGACTCAGTCATTGTCCATGCTGGTGTGAATGACCTGAGATGTACCTCCCTGGACTACATGAAAAGAGACATTGAGGAGTTCTCTGAGCATGTAGCCCAGGCCGGTATGACCCTGACCTTGAGTAGCATCTTACCCTCACCAAGAATGATGCCACAATATGAAGACAAGATGATCAATTTCAACAATTGGCTTAAGTATTGATGTCATTCAAAGGGGATCCAATACCTGTCAGCCTGGGATGACATGCTCGACAAGCCACGATGCTTCGCTAGGGACGGCTTGCACCTGTCACCCCTTGGCTTTTGGATATTGGCAAAGGCTCTTGCTACCCCCATAGTGCCTTTTTTAGGCAAGGCTCAAAAGACAAACAAACCTCCATAGATATCACATGGGATAAGAAACTAAGAGTAATGCTACTCAATGCCAGAAGTCTAAACCTCAAGATGCATGCACTCGAAACTCTCCTTAGCATGGAGAACATCGATATCTGTGCAGTAACAGAAACCTGGTTCAAGGCTTCCGAGAGTACCCCAGCACTACCAGGTTATACCTCATACCATGCTTTTCGGCCCCAAAACTTGGACCGAACCACAAAAGGAGGGGGAGCATCAATATTCATAAGATACCCACACCTCCAGGTTGGTGGCATAGCACGAAGCATCAGAGACTATCCATGTGCAACTAACAGTGGGTAAAACTGCCTTCCAGTTTATAGCCTGCTACAGACCACCCTCCCAAACCCAGGAACCCCACTTGGCCTTCCTGAGAACACTGGAAAATATGAAGGTCTCTCCAAACACCATTATATTGGGTGACTTCAACTACCCAAACATAGACTGGGAGCATTACTCTAGCTCCAACACCCTAGCCCAAAGGTTCCTAGAATTTATAAACTCAAATGCTATGGAACAACTTGTTACCACTCCCACAAGAGGGGAAAACATACTGGACCTGATCATCACCAACATGGGGACTCTATGCTCCAGACCACAAGTGTATCCCTCACTGGTAAGATCAGACCATAAACTAATCTCACTGGATATTCACATGCCGACCCCACCCCCTGCCCAGAAAACAACAATGAAAAACTTCTCTAAAGCAAATTTCACACTCCTCAAAACCGAGGTGGAATCCTTCAAAGCCCCTGGGCCTGTGGAAAATACAGCCCAGACTGCAGAATCCTTTATAAATGCATTCTATGAACACCTTCAGGAATGCATGGATCATGCAATCCCAAATAAAACCAAGACCCAATCCTCCAAAGGCAGACGTCCTGTCTGGTGGACCCCAGCTATAAACAAACTATACAATCGAAGGAGGAAGCTACTACATGATAGAGCAAAATCCCAAAAAGGGAAGGCATCTCTGCTCAGTATTAGCAAAAAACTACGGGCACTCATAAAATCGTCTAAGGTCAGCTTCAAGAGAAAAATTGCACAGGACACTAAGGATAATCACAAGGCTTTCTTTAGTTATGTTAGGAACCTGGGTGGGAATTCCCAGATATGCTCAGAATTAGTCCAAAATGACAAAAAATACACCGAACCCACAGACATTGCCAACATCCTAGCTGACAGGTTCACCAAAAGGGCAAATATCTATCCCAGCAGAGTGCTGCCCCCCTGACATCTCAGATGCTCAGGTAAGAGCTGCCCTCTCCAAAGCAAAAAACACAGCATCAATGGGACCAGACGGTGTCCCAGGCTGCGTCCTACATGAACTCCAAGAAGAGCTAAACCCAAACCTAAAACTACTGTTTAATCTCAGCCTTACTACAGGATATGTACCCAAAGAGTGGCGTACAGCAACAGTGGTCCCTCTCCACAAAGGTGGTGCCTCAATGGATCCTGGAAACTATTGCCCTATAAGCCAGACTAGCTTGGTCTACAAAGCTATGGAAAGGATCATCATGGACCTCATAAATAAAGATATTGGGGACCTACAGACACTGGATCCTACCCAGTTCAGCTTTGTTAAGGGCAGATCCTGCCTCTTAAACCTGGTCGATTTCTTTGAAATAGTCACCAAGGCCATTGACGAGGGGAAGATGGTCCACACAGCCTACCTGGACCTCGCAAAAGCCTTCGATACAATACCTCACTTGGGCATTATAGATAAGCTCACCAGCTTAAATATAAACCCCTATGTCACTAGATGGGTTGCAAACTGGCTCAAGGACAGAACCCACATGGTTAGAATTGCTGGAGCCATGTCAGACTCCAAACCAGTTACAAGTGGTGTCCCACAAGGCTCAGTCCTGGGACCTCTCTTGTTCGGTATATATTTCTCGGAGGTACAGGCCAACACGGAAGGACTGTGGCTGACTAAGTTCGCAGATGACTGCAAACTGGGTGCCATAATAGACTCTCCAGCCGACACAAGCATCCTCCAAAAGGGCCTCATAGAAACAGACAACTGGTGCCAGAGCCATGGCCTCAAGCTAAACACCAAAAAAGTGTATAGTCATCCCCTTTGGCAAAAACAAAGTGCCCACAAATTACCACATAGGTGGTAATCCATTAAGTACAGAAGAAGTAATTAGGGACCTGGGGACCCAAGTTGATAGCAATCTCTCATTTGACAATCAAGTGGCCAAAGTGGTTAGAAAAACATTTTATATAGCCCACCTAATCATGAAGGGATTCACATCTAGATCAGGGGAGGTCATCGTGCCTCTTTACTCATCCCTCATCAGGCCCATAATTGAGTACAATGCCCCTTTTGGGATGTACCTTACCAGACACCTGCAGCAACTGGAAAGACCCCAAAAGTACTTCACCAAGAGGATCAAAGGGCTCAAACAGATGCCATATGCTGCCCGGTTAAAAAACTCCAGCTCTACTCAGTGGCATACCGCCTGCTCAGAAGCAATCTGTGCCTGACGTATAAAGCCATGTCCAACCCAGAATTAATGGACATGCTGCACCATAGAAAATCCAAATCCCATCGAGCTACGAGCTCGAGAGACTTGAACCTCAGAACTGAAATAAATAGGACATGCTGGAGGGACAGATTCATAACCCAGAGGCTCCCTTCACTCTGGAATAAAATCCCAGTCCAGGTTAGGCAGAGTCCCTCATTGACTCTCTTCAAGAGGAATCTTGATGAGTGGATGGGAGATCATAGGTTTACCCTGGGTATCACTTCTGTATCACTGTTAGACAGAGGCACAGTATACTAACCTTGAAAAAGGGCATAGCAAAATTAATTTAAAATGGGTGGCGAAAGCCAAACACACTCTGGCTAGGCTTATAAATGCCCTAGGGCAGATAGCCTAGTATGAACCTATGAACCTATGAACATCTTGATGCTTGTGAGTTGATATGTCAGATCAAATTAAATGCAGCTAATGCAACTGTTTCTCTTAATTCAGTTGTGAACCTGAAGCATTATGAGAGTGTGTGATTCTGTTAGTTCTTTTGTTTTATTGTGTGACCCTTAGGAATGATATTTAAATATTTGTTTTGACCTAATGTTTTAGTTCTGATGAAGTTCCAGTAAATTTTAGGAACAAAAGCACTTAACTCTGGTTAATAAAATTGTATGCGTTATTGCTGGCTCCGAGTTGTCCTCTGTGCATTACTAAGAAAGTTTCTTTCATTAGTTTGTGGATTCATATTTCTCATCTTTTGGGTTTGTTGCATTCAGAGGGATGAAACTGGTCTTAAACATTGCCTCTTGTTGGTATAGTGCTCATGGAGAGACTTATCCAGTATCTACTGCCTTAGTGTTTTGTGTTTAAACTGGGAGTTCTGCACTTGAAAGTGCTACTAAGGAGACACCTCTCCTGCTGTCTGCTGCTTTAGTGAACTCATTCTTTAAAAACAGACATCTGCTTGAAACAGGAAAACAGGGCTTGAAAGTGCTATCTCTATATTGTGTGTCTATTACCTGTGCTTGAAACAGGGGCTCAGGTCTTGAAAACGCTGCCTCTCTGTTTCTTTTTTACCCTCCCCACTCACTTATTTTAAATACAAGTTGTGTCATTACGTTTTCCCTGTTTTTTTTCTCCTATTCTAATTGCCTATAGGCCTATTGATCTTTTGCAGCCTAGCTTGTCTCATATTGCCTTCTTTCTTATACGGCTATTGCTCATATTTCCTTAACACTGCTAATATTGCCTTAATATCATTATTGCCTGTGAGAATTAATTTTCCCATTTATAGTTATTCCTGCTGCCCAATATGGCCATGCTTAACAATCTTCATGTATCCCTGCTCACTAGTACTTCCATTGCATTCTACACCTTCTTGGCCAGCCATGCTATTGTTGTGCTTTCCATCTTATTGGCCAGTCCAGATCAGACTAGGAACCTGTTGCTTCCCTTCACATCATTGGATCTGGGCATCATTGCTTGTAATCGAGGACCCTCAAGCTAAACTTATAAAAATATTTCTTCTTCATGAGGATAAAGCTTTTTAGATCTGAATACATCAAACTCAGTCTCCATACATTGTCTCTTTCTAGTGCCATTTCCAAAGATGTTAAAATAAAGTTTATCATTATAAGTAAAATCCACTGTTCTCATTTTGACTTCTCTTAGAAAAATCCAGCTCAACTTGCAGTTACAGACTTATGAAAAAAGTGATGTTTCTCTGTCCCTTTTAATTCACTGCAACTTCATTATCTTTTTTTGAAACTGCCCAGGTTCCAAGGTAGATGGTGGTATTATGTTACTACCGAAAAAGAAAATAAATCTTCAAACACAGCTTATGAAAAAGGCCACTCCCACCAGTGATGGTACTTGTAAATGAGAGCATATTCAAATTACGTTAGGCAATCACACCAACCTCAAAGATGGTGTTTCTGTTTGTTAATAGATTTAGGTCTTAATGAGTATAAAATGAATGTCATCTTCTTGGGGTAATCACCACAATAGTTGATCTAATTTAGTTGGAGTCCTAATAGCTCTAATAGGCTCATGTCCTCCTTTAATGTGACACATTTTGTCAGTGAGCCTTCCAGGCCTACCCCCCCCCCCAACACTACAGCTGTACCTCAATAGATGTTATTTTCACCAGCATCCCACATGGGTGTAAGATATACTTTCTTCTATCAAACTGCCACTAACTATTGCATGGTTATTTCCTACTGGCCTTTTTTAAAGCCCTAAGTCTCCCTTTCATTCATCTTAGGATGTACAATCACTGAAATTGCAGAAGCTTTAATAGTCAAAGAATTCAGTGCCATAGACCGGTTCCCTCCTTTGCAATGAAAATGATCCTAAACGTGTCTAGACAAACCTCCTGAACTTCTTTACCTCCATTCATGACAAACTGCTTCCCAAAATGATAAGTCACCTGAGAATCAGAAAGTGCCTTTGGATTACTTCTAGTTTCAAAGCTTGTCTCTAGGAAAGATATCATGGTTGTGCTCTTTTGAAAAATAATACTCAGGCTAATACCCTGTAGCAAAATTTCAGAACTCCTAAAAGGTACAGTAAGGTGTCAGTGAATGAAACCAAACTTACCTTTTATTAGAAGGCAACAATCACTTCTGGTCAAACACTCAGTGGTACTGTGGACATCTGTTAAAGATTTGACTGACTTCCTGTTCTAGGAATGAACAGCCTTCCTCCTCAAATGTGAAAGTTCATTCAGCATCCTCTGTAAGGATTTCATCTAACTTAGGTTCTCTCTTTCAGAATGGGTTTAATCACCCCCCCTCTACATTTTGTTCCAACCTTTCACTTATAAAAACAGCCTTGAGTACTGATTGCAATCTGATCAATAAACTTAATAAGAAGTCAGTTTCAAATAACTTCCCACCTCCTCATTCCTTCCTAGAAAAGGAGACACCATGCTTTACCAAATACCTGACACATGTTCTCCATCTTATTTCTTTCTGTTGGTGTCCTGCCTCCCCCCCCCCCTTGAAGCACGCACCATTTTCATTTTCTCTCTCCACATTTAATCTATTGCTGCCCAATGTCATGCCTATTGAAAATCTTTCAGACAATTGTATATGCTGAACTAGTATATCATAGCAATAATTAGTAAGATAGTTTTGCATTAATATTCAACAATGTGCACCCTGATTAGTGACAGCAATTAGTGTGCCCATTGTAGATGCAACATTACTCATGAGAAAATGTTTGGTAGCTGTAGCTATAAATCAAAAACTTCTGTGCTCTGTTAAGCAGATAAAAGAAACAAAAGTACCATTACTTTGTCTTCCATTCTTACCATTGTACAGTAGAGAAAGCATCAAAAACTTTTTATAACTACTCCCAGGTTGCCACTGGGGCATCAAGGGTTTACAGTCATCCTTGTTTAAACAATAACATGCATGATTACTGCTCACTCCTTAAAAAAGACACATTCTTGCATTTACCTTAATACACTGCACACGTGTCATCATGTACATTTCCCACATATGCGTCATGTGTTATTAAGCCAATCCCCTGCTGTGGAAGAATGCAGTGTAACACTTCAGGAGGACGGTGTTCTGAGATGCAGTGCCCTTATTTAAAAAGGTAAGTACTTATTATTTTTTTTTTTTAATAATGGCATTGTGTTATGGCAATAATCAACTCCTGTGTGTAGATAATGCAGGTTTGCCCATAGCTGGCTTACTAGTGTGATCACTTAAGCTTTACAGTGATAATAAAATCATATAAGCTGTAGGTAAGCCCTGCATTATCTTCACTTAGTCATTCATTTTTACTAAAATATGAACTGCTGAGATATTCAGCATGGTATCACACATATTCTCAACCCCATCTACAGTAATGCAAAGCTTATCTGCAGCAATAAGCACAAAGGACCTCTAACCAGGGCCATATTTATAGATATATACAGAGCCTTCAAATCAGATGGTCACTGACCTGGTTCTGATGTTACTTGCTAGATAGAACTTCTGGTATCATCTCTGGGCTAACTACTTATGACCTGCTGTTCTTTAATTCTGATGTTTTGTAGGACTCTGTACTGGGATCTACTGATTATAGGTTCATAGGTTGGTACTAGGCTAACTACCCTTGTGGACCATTTTAAGCCTAGCCAATTGCTCCATGTGAGAATCAAGCCCTGCACCTTGGGTCTGTCAGGTAAACACCTTAACCATTATGCCAACCTCCCACCAGAATGGTCTGCAGATGATATTTTGTACCGCATAAATCCAGAAAAGGCCATCTCAGTGTTGTGGAACACTTTCAGACAGTTTGAAGCTTTTTGGGATATAAAATTAGTAAAAATAAAATAAAGGCTATAACTGTAAATTATGGACACACATTAGCATAAACCCAATAAGATGAAGTATTTAGTAGCATGGATTAAAAATGCTTCTGTCATGGCAGCTAAGGATACATGGGAAGAAACTACACAAAAGATAATCTTCCCGAAAATGCACATAACCCTGTATGCAGATGATTTACAATTTTCTATTGCTAAGTTCTGACACCAGAATATCATCCGTATAAAATGAACCATGAAAGGACTTCTCTTTACTGGGTTATTTGCTGACACAATTGAGCACTCCATTAACTCCTGGAAATCAGCCATAATGATGTTTGGCTTCCATCATGATCCTGGACTCACTTAACAGCCTTGTCCATTGGGTCTCTCATAAAAAGTACCTTAGTGTGTGGTTTGACTCAACTCTGTCTTTTAAACATCATGTAAAATGAGAACTAACAGGCATAAACTTAAACTGACTTATAAAATGTCCTGTCTGCTCACATCAAAGAACCAGAAAGCTTTGTGAATCAGTGTTCAAATTCCCAGATTAAAGTTTGTCCTACTGGAAGTGTCCTTCCTTTTCTCTCACAATACTAATCTGCTTCAACCAACCATTAATAGGATTTGCCATTTCATCCTGCTAGGTGATTGCAGGAAGCATCATTGTGACTTTCTTAGCAGAATCATCTAAATTTCTGTCAGCTTTTCTCCTTAACTTTCAAATTACTTGTGTATACTTCACCCTACTGGCCAATAGATTTAAAACCAAGTACCTGCCTAACTCATTAAGATTACAAGACCAAAGGTTACTCATTATGTTGTGGCCTTCATTTGTCATCCCACTTGTTGAGAAAGCCCTCTCAAAAATCTCTCCAACCTGCTATAATCAGCTGCCCCCTGAAATTTGTACCCAACATCTGGTGGCTATATATGAGTATAAATAGTTCAAAACTAATGGCTACTTTCTCTGCTTCTCAAACATTTCTTATGCTGTTTAATTGTTAAATTCTTCCTAATTTATTTTTGGCCTGTCAGGTTTCTTTAAGTTAAATTATACGGTTGCTAACAAATGCTTTCAAGTTTTATGACATTTTAAAATGTTGCTGTTGATGTATTTTCTTAGCTCTGTTCTTATTTCTCCAGTACCTTAATGGTATTAGCTTGGTATAAAACTTCTTGTCATTTTTTCCTAGTTACATGTCCTCTCCCTTACACTATGTATCCCTTCCTGTGTAATAGTTTGTATGTGTGCATCTCCCTTTGGTCAAAAATGCAAATTCACTGTAATGCAAAAAAAAAAAATTGGTCTAGCTAATGTAGCTAATCATATGACATGCATACGGCAATATACACTTTTTTGAAATTATTGTTTATGCAAGAGGTTGTTTTCGTTTTATTAAGTTAGAGCTTAATAAACCAAGCACTGAAAAAATAATTAATGTTTCAGAATACAAGACTGGATTCTCTTTTCTTTGCTTAAGCTTGTCATTTCAAATTTCAGGAGGATATTTTTGGCAATGAAAAGGGTTTATTGACCATAAAACGTACTATATAGGATGTGTGAAGGCTACACCTGGAGAAAAAAGGGATACATTTTGGAATTTGGTTTACAATTTCAAAGATTGAGACTTTGCCCTTATGTATAAAGGAATATGAATTAACTATACCCTGCATATCCACACCATAATCTTACCATATTCTATATTCTCTGCATATATTGTATGTATGTACTCAATGCGAACTATAAATTGCATAGGAACACTCTGGACTATGCAGGTACTGTTCTGCATATTCATATAATGTATTTACTGTATTCTGCATTCTTTGTATACTGCATTAATTATTATTCTCTGCACACTTTATAGATGCCATATTGTCTTTTGCTTGAGTCATGGTTCATCATTTAATAGGTGTGCTGGGTTAATGACCACAGGGGTCTTTTTAAGGCTAGCCATGCATCCCAAGTCTCTGAGAAGTTCTGGGACCCTTGATAAGTGTAAGCAGGAGCCTGGGAGATAAACCATTTATAGGTTTCCTCTGTCCATTAGAGACATATTTGCCAAACCAGGGATGCATTTTCTGTTCCCCATCCAGTTGTCCAAGTTACATTTGAATTGGATTAGGGAAGAACTCTGCTTCACATAGATAGGGTAGTTTCTGGGATTCATAAGTGTCTCTCCAGCAGGTCCTGTTTATATCAAAGGCAATGTTTAAGTCTTTAGAATGGGCAGTTCTGGTGCTGTTTGTTTTGTGAATATGCAGGAGGTCCATCAGGGTGGGGTTCAACAATACCTTGCATGCCAGGCATAGATATCCCCTCAACAGCATGTAGGAGACAGAATACAGGGATAGGGCTTTGAGGTGGTACACATAGGACATGTTACTTATGTACTGTATTCTTTTAGTGAGGAACCTCTGTGGACATTCTGATTGTTGGATGTGCCTGGCTAAGTACATACCAAAGGGGGCATCAAACTCAACGATAAGTCTGATGAATGCTGCTATAGTGGAACAATGACTTCCTTGGACCTAGATGCCATACTTTTGTTTATAAGTTGCACAACATAGAATGATTTCCTCACTACTGGAGATACACGATGGTTAAAGGCTGACTACTGGGTCAACTCTTAGGGATATGTTGTCAGTATGATGGTTACCTTTGTGGATGACTTCCAGCAGGATATTATTATGCATTTATTGGTATTTAGTTTTAGTCTGTGGCTCTGACACAAGTTATTTGTTTGTGTTAGCCCTTCCTGGAGAACATTGGTGTCAGTGGATGATGCTATGACTGCTCTTAATTTGCAATCATCTTCAAATTTGGTCAGGCAGAGGCCCTTGACATTGGTCTCAACTTCAGAGAAGTAAATGCCAAAAAGGAGTGGTCCCAAGACAAATCCCTAAGGGACCCTGTTTGTGACTGGCCTCTTTGTAGAGGTAGACTTCCCAGTTCTAATTTCCTGTGTCCTGTCTGTGAGCTAGCTGGCTATCCACTGGGTGACATAAGGGTTTATACCTAACCTCTTGAGTTTATCAACGATACCCAACTGAGGTGTTGTGTAAAATGCCTTGGCCAGGTAAAGGTAGGCAGTTAGAACCTGTTTGCCCTCATCCATTGCATTGGTGACCTTCTTAAAGAAGTCTACCAGCTTGAGTCGGCATGATCTTCCCTTGACAAAAACCAAATTGGGTTGGCTCCACTGTCTGGAGGTTTCCTATGCCATTACTAATCATTTCCTTGACAATTCTTTCCATGGCTTTGCATGTGAGACTAGTAAGACTTATGGTTCTGTAGTTTCCAGGGTCTGTAGATGGCCCCACTTTGTGTAGAGGGATGACTGCTATTCTCCATTCATGAGGCACAAAGCCTGTTTGGAGGCTACAGTTAAATAGTGATTCCAGAGGGAATGTTTCATGCTATTTAGGAGGCATCCTCGGATATTGTCTGAGTCAATTGATGCAGTATTATTGGCCTTAGAGAGAGCATTGAGGACCTGTTCCCTAGTGATAGTAGGGGGTGTTATATTTAATGGTATTTCTTGAGGGGAAGTTGAGTGGGAGAGAGACAGGTAAAGTCAGAGCTGATTTTTTCTGCCAGTAGGTTTGCTATATCTTCTGACTCAGTATAGGTGGCTCCATTAACAATGAGCTCTGTACATAATTGTGTATTGCCTTTGAGGTTGTGGACAATAGCTAAATAATGCTTTGTGGCTGTCCTTGGCCTGGGAGGCCATCTTTCAAATTTGCCTTTGGTAGACTTTATTTGTCCTGTTAAGTTGTTTATTTAGTTTGAGAGTGATTTTATCCTGCTGGGTGCTACACCTCCTAATTTTTGTCATGCGTTTCTTCCTTCTGTCATACAACCTACTGAGGGTGTGATTCCACCAGGGTAGCTTGTTTTTTGAGATAGCACTGTACTTCTTCCTGATGGGCACAGCTGCTTCTCTGCAGTATTAGCATGTGTATATAGGATTTTGGTGAACAGTTCCATATAGGAAGCAGTGTTCTTAGGGTTTATAGGGGCTTGACATTTGCCAGGTTATCACTTAACAGTAGGAAGTTAGCCTTAGAATAGTTCCTGAACATTCCAAGGGTGCAAACATACTGGATCTGGTCCTCAATAATATGGGAGAGCACTAGGTTAATGACCACTGTTGTGGATTGTGGTCTGTCTAGTAAGGTCACACCACAAAATGGATTCCTTTGAAGTAAAAATAAAAGCTTTCCAGCTGAAGCAATACTCAAGTCCATCAATTCTTTGTATCACCTGGGATTCCTTTCTGTGTAGAGTTTGCATGTCCTTGCTGTATCTACATGTTTTTTTTTCTGCTGCTTCAATGTTATTTCCACATACCAGTGACATTTTATAAGGTGCAATGTTGATTTCCCCCAACTTGCACATAGGTGTGTATGTTGTGCATGAATGCATGTATATATTCACCCTGATATGGAATGGCATCTTGTCCAGGATTGTTTTTTCTTTGAGTTATGTGAAAATATCTGACTCACTAGCAGTCCTGAATAGACAAAAGCAAGCATTGAAAAAATGAATTAATATTTGCTTTGGTATTTCATCAGATTCATTTTCTTCTCTTAGTTTCAGTGTTTAGATTTTCTTTTAGATTACAGCATGTTTGTTGATGTTTGCTGTAGTATTTATATTATTCCCTTTTAAGAGTTTGAAACTGTCTGTTATAGTTTGTTCTTGTTTGAAGAGTTTAACCTATGGAAGATGGAAAGGCTGTTATGTTATAGGAAGTAATTGGTATTTTATACTTTGCATGATGATGAAAGAGAACTATGGGAGTGTTCAAAAAGACAGATATTACGGAATTGTATGTTTTTCTACCATTTTGACCTGTTTTTTATAAACCAACAATATGTAATTGTTTGTGTCTTTTGGTCTAGTGTCTGTGCTGGTAAGTTAGCAAAGTTCATATTCTGATGTTGTAAGGAGCTGGGTTTCTTGATGGCCATTCTAGTTTAGATTTAAGTACCCAGTTAGTTGTTAAAGTTTTGAGTCTATGATGGTAGAATAGAAAGTTTTGTGGTAAGGATAGTAAGAAGAGCAGTTGAATATGGCCTGGTGTTATGTAAAGCTATACAGCTGTTATATTTTCACCATAAAACAGTGACATCTAAGATGTTCAAAAATCAAACAATTCATTTCTTTTTAATTTAATGAGGAAAATAATTGTCAAGATTAACAGATCCTGTATATAGCTGGATACCAGGCTAATCCCC
Source organism: Protopterus annectens (assembly GCF_019279795.1). Classification (NCBI taxonomy): domain Eukaryota; kingdom Metazoa; phylum Chordata; order Ceratodontiformes; family Protopteridae; genus Protopterus; species Protopterus annectens. Next base: position 699,565,648 of record NC_056747.1, read on the forward strand.
TCATTTTTCCCTCTTTACTGTCACAATGGCCACCATTTATCTGCATCTGCCTTCTAATTTGGATGACTAATGAGCTGTTACTTTTCTAGACAGACATCTTTCAGGTATAAAGCAGAATTCTGCAGCTGAAGTAACACCTACGTTCATCAATTCTTTATACCAAGAAGGTAAAAAAATGACCCTCATGGACCTGGTTATCACTATAAGCCAAGTCTGTAACTGAGAGTCAATTCCATTTCAAAAGTAAGAATCAGCATATATATTGTTCAGATGTCTATTACTTCATAAATATGTCCCTCCCAGCTATTCCTCTAAAATCAAATGGATATTATTACCCTGTAACTGAAAATTTGACCTGCCCTACTGTGAGATCATACAGCATATTTATGGCTGTTCAGATTAGAATCTGCAGTTGCATCAGTGAGCCTAAATGGAAAGCTTGTATTATATTAGAAAGAACAACTCATGCATACCATAAGGTCACTGCAGCACATGCTAAACCTAAATGCTATAATATATATAATGTACAGCATTAACAGCAGGCATTCCATAAATGATTGCTGTCATTAAAATTCATATATCATAAGACCAGATTTTAACAATGCATCACTTTAAGATACTCTTTTAAATAAATGATCTACTATGGAAGATGGACAAATGTTTCTATTACACAAGTATTATTTTCATGTTAGAGAACATGTTCTTAGACCAAGAGATGAAGTTTTTGTTGCCCCAAAAATGACCCACCCTTAACTGATGCTGAGCATTTTTTCTTTCAAAAACATTTTTATTTTGTTTTCATTATAAACATATGCAAATGTACATATAACAAATACAATAAAACAATAAACTATTTACAATATTTACATTCCTCCATGATAAACAATCATTTTATCCATGAGAAGTTATCAGTATTTGTTCAAAAGTTTTCCCAATTTTTGCCATGCTATTTTTTATGACTAATGTTATGAGTTCTATAACAAATGGTTTGCAGTTCTTTTTTTACAAACAACTTTTGCTAAATTAATAAAATCTTTAAACATCAAATCTTGTTTACTTTTCCAGTTCAACGTAATAACTTTTCTGGCAATTGCAAGAATTGACCAGAGTAACTGAATCTGAGATTTAGGTATTATATTAGGCATAGGAACATTGAATAGGATTAGTGAGTTAGAATTATGACAGTTATCAGACCATAAAGCATTTACAAAATATCTGAGGTCTTTCCAGTATAGAACAACATTTCTACATTCAATGAACATGTGAACCCCGTTGGCCTCTAGTAATTCATCACATTTCCAACATTTACTTTCACTGTTTTTGGATTCATCAGATATTTGTTCTCCATTAATCTTTACATAGTAATTCCAAAAATCTGAGTCAAACTTTAGATGATGATAATAATAATAATAATAATAATAATAATAATAATAATAATAATAATAAACATAATTTAAAATACTTTGTTTAAATTATATATATTCCTATACATCTACATGCTGGAACTTGATTCATTACTAAATCAAACATCACCTATCTAAAGCTTTCAACATATATATAATTTAAACAAAGTATTTTAAATTATGTTTATTATTATTATTAATATTAGTATGTGCATGATCTTTTTAATCATTTAGATATCATTATTTTAGTAGAAGTATATTTCTGCATTACAAATTAAAATTTTAAGAGAGATTTTGGTATGTTCCTTTAAGTAACAATGAATTCTCTTGTGATTAAGTAATTTATGTAATTAATTGGTAAGACAATGATGCTTTTTAAGCCTTTGCATTTTGGGAAATAATGTCTGAAGAAGTGCATTATATATTGGTGTAGAAAAGCACTAACATTAAATTTTGTGTGTGTGGTTTATCATTTTGCCTCAATTTTTGTATTTTATCAGTTTGTTTTCGAATATAACTTCCATTGACTATAATGTGTATGTCATTACTAACTGAAAGACCTTTCTTCTGTGTTGACTTGGTCTACTGAAAACTTACTTATCATGGATGCATAATGTGTATTAAGCACTAATTTCAAAAACCTAAAACTATTTTCAAACACATACACGAAACATAAAGTTTCTGGTTTAGTTAAAAACTTAACTAAACCATCCATCCACAACGTCTCCAATACCAAAAGACACAAGTTATCCATCTCTGCTTAGAATATGGTATAAAAACAAAAAAGAAAAGCATTATGAAAGCAACTAAAGAAATCTGAATCCATGAAATATACATTAGAATGAGTGCCTGATATATCTGAAGTTGTATGAATATGTCACATATCATAATAACACCTCTAATATGTAGATATGCCAGAAATACACATCAGATCAAAGTATGTATAAACGTTAGAAGCTGAAGGTTAAGAAGATTGTCGATATTTCCAAGACTTTTCAAGAAACATCAGATGATTTAACCATTTTATCAGTCATCTATCTAACATTTTTCATGTAAGGATCTGTTAAATATATATATAACCCTTATTACAACATAACTATTATATTTTGCAATTATATACATATTACTCATGTGTATTAAAACTATCTATGTTGACGTCCTTCATCAGGAAGGGGAGAGAGAGAGAAAGGGGCCTCACAACCCTCTGTTTATTTACTAAAGGTTTAGTTATATAACATAAGTCTGATGTTAATATACATAATGAGTTTTCTAATGCAGCTGTTAGTTCACTTGATGTCATTTAGTTACTAAAAGTGTCATTAAATCTGCAGAATGTATGTGCCTATGAGTACATAGGCATTTTCAAAGTAGTTAAACACTTTTATCAGAACTAAGTATTTACCATTTAAAGTATCTAGTGAAGGATAACAGAATTTCAAGAGAAAATAATTACAACCATTTAACAAGTACAAAAGGTCAAATTATGTCATCACTGTTTCCTCAAACTGCAGCTTCATAAACCTGTTAAAAAGTATCTAAATAGGCTCATGCACAACAGAAGGTATCTCTAGTGAAGAAAAAAGCATTTTCGGCAGGAAATTCAGATCTTGAAGCTTTTAGAGTTTATAGAAAGCAAAAAAAAAAAAAATGCTCAAGCTGACTTGTCAGTGCATGTCATGAATCTCCACAATGAGAATAGTGATACAGACCACCAGTTCCCTCGCAAAACTTTAACATCATGAAAAAATTAACCTTCCTACATTAAAAAAGCCATCCAGAAGCAACAACAGCTGCCTCAAATCAGAAATCACACCATAACATTTCAATAATTTACCCACCAGTTAAAAAAAGAGAACCTAGTATATATATATATATATATATATATATATATATAGACATATATATGTGTGTGTATATATATATATATATATATATATATATATATATATATATGTGTGTGTGTGTGTTGTGTGTGTATGTGTGTGTGTGTGTGTGTGTGTGTGTGTGTGTGTGTGTGTGTGTGTGTATATATATATATATATATATATATAACTTATATTTAGCTATGTATAAAACACCATTAATGCACTGTAGTAATGTTTAAATGTATCTAAACAAAGAGTCTAAAACATCTAGTTAGGAACACTAATCAGAAACACCTTGTTACCCCACCACTGACCCACTAGAAAAAATGCACTTTGGTATTAAGTCAAATTATACTATTACTGAAGAATTAGAAGACATACATCATTTGTAGTTATTTAAAAGGGAAAAGTATGTACAGTACTTATAATGAGGAAATGATAGAAAAGGAACATTGGTAACAAAAAGAATAGGAAGAAAGAAGAGAGCGAGAGAAAGAGAGAGAATGTTATTTAAATACTTAGAACTATATGTAATTAGAAGTAGATATAGAAAGGAAAAGAGAAAGTTAATAATAAAAATGATTCACATTACCTTACAGCAGAGAGGCTTTCCAGAATCAAATATATTATGATTCATAAAACAAAGCATTTAAAATTAGAAAAAAAATATTCATTTGTCCTTTAGTTTCTTAGTTTTGTTTGCTCCTTCTTTCACAGACCATCCATTTTTTGTTGCCTGTCTCTTCAAACTCTGGGATGACCATTCCACTTATTTTATGTCCGACAGTATTTTCTTCTTTTGGATAAATTCTACTGCTTCTTGTAGGGAATCAAAGATCTTCACTCCTTCTGGCAAGGTGATTTTTATTCTTGCAGGAAAAAGAATTTGAGCTTTAATATTGGCTTTTTTCAAGGACTTATTAGAGGAACACATTCCTTTCTTCTGGATATGACTGTGGAGGTATAGTCATTGTCAAAACGAATAACTTTTTCACCCATCTTGATAGAGGAATTAGTCCAAGCTGATTTCAGCACTAAGTCCTTGTCTTGCGAGGAAAGAAATCTAACTATTATAGACCTGTGGTTAGATGAACTCAGAGATGAAGCTGGATTTGCCAGGGAATGATGAGCCCTCTCAATTCCCCAAAAAAAGAGGGATTCAGGCATGTTTACTGCTGATGGAAACCACTTATTGAGGAATTGAATCATGTTAGCACCCTATCCTTTCTCAGGAATTCCATAGATGTTATTCCGCCTTGATCTCCTTTCAAGGTCTTTCAGTTTCTCAATCAGCCTGGTGTTTTGCTTCAGAAGAAATTGATTTTGATGTTTATTTTCTGTCACTCTAGTATCTAGGTCAGTTACTGTTTCCTCTAAGGCAAGAATCTGTTCAGATAGTTTTTTTTACTATTCCATTTAGAAGTTCCAGATGTTTACTGCATTCTTGTTTGATAATATCCATTTTGTTTTTGAATTTGTCCATTTTTAGTGACAGTTCTTGGATGTTTGTTATTATAAGATGTAGTTCTTCCTTCACTGCACTCTCCTGGTGTGGGTTCTTCGAGTTGCTCATCTTGAGATCTCCAGTAGAAAACTTCTTGACAGACATAATTAAAAAAATTCTCTTGACTATGTATTAATTTTTAGAAAATAATAAAGAGTATATGTTAATCTAACTTTTAGTATACTTTTAGTTAGATTTTCTAAAAATTAAAGTATATTTCCTGTCAGGATATTAAAATCTAAGCAGAGCTATGGATTTCTGCTGCTATCAGACTGGTAGCTTGGCCACGCCCCCTGCTGAGCATTTTTTGATGTTTAGAAAATAGAGTAGAAGGTTCCAAATTTATAGGGTTGTGCTATCTCACTTTGGCACAGCCCCTATTTATGTGGCTTGCCATTCTATGAGCAAACACTTTTTCTTAGTTTTGCTAGTTATTTCTGTAGTCTACTTCATACTAAACTGAAGTATGAGGAGTCAGAATACATCTGCAGAACCTTTGTTTTCCCAAGCACATAAATGGCTTACTGATCAGATTAGATGCTGAAGCTGTAAAACATACTGTAATACTGAAATAGGTATTTACTTATATTATGCCCTTCTTAATGTATGGGCAACATGGTGAGTTATATACACTTTTACTACTTAAGGAGAACTAAAGGATGTGCATAAAACCATGTTTATTAAGATAAAGAGATCTATGTGTTTAACCATGCAGATTAGAGTGCAGTAATCATTAAGGAATAGAGTCAGATGTATGCTTAACATGGTCATGGAGTGGTATAGACCAAATAATATGTTACTACTGAGAGATGGCTTTGAAAAAAGTTATGAGAGTGTTAGTAAAAAAATATATACTTTAATTTGTTATTCTCAATAAATTTATGGCTGCATTTATTTATGTCTTGTTTCCTTTTAGAGCATAATCTGTCTTTTGGTCAGGTTATCGAAGAGCTTCATTCCTTAGATCATCAGATGAAATACTGCAGCAATGGTAATAAAACTTCCCAGAATCCTCGTGGTGGCGGCTACCATAGTCAACAAGAGCACTGGTTGTCCAAAGCAGCAAAGCAAAAAGTCTGACCAGCTCTTCTTTTGTTGTGAAAATTGCATACTGTATTTTCTGACAGATGTGAATGTTTACATTTCACTGCTCTATAACCTGTCCTCCTGTGTCAATATGACTGTCAAGTTCTCTGTTAAGAGCCCCAGTTTCTTATATTCCACTTCAGAAGTGAAAGTTGTATGGATAGCTTCACATGGCAATAACAAAATGTGTTATAACAGTTTTTAAAGGAATAAGATAAATCCTTAACTGCATAGAAATATTCAAGCGACTGTATTAGACCAGGACATTATCATGGGTTGCCAACATAACTTTCTTTGTTGTTACGTCCTTGTTAAAATAAAAATCTAGTGAAATTGTTTGTAGATTTGTTGTTATTACCCTCCTATATCAACATAGAAATGCCTGTAGTTAAACAACGTCTGTGGAATAAGGTAGCCCACACAAAATTGTTAGCAGACCTGCATCAGAAAAAAAAGGATTCTGTACTCTTAAATTAACATCCATGATCAAAGCTGTCTGCTTAACACAAATGTGGCATATATCTCTCTTCCCAGTGTTTTATTCATTCAGGCTGAAATTAAATAAAAAACAAACTTAATTAATCTAACCTAACACATAGACAGCGTAATATAACTGTTTCAAAATGAGGAATACTGTTCCTACTGTGTACTCAGTTAAAAAAAAAGAAACTGAGTTGATCTGTGGCTGTAGAGGACACTTTCTACTTTGTTTGAGCATACCTTGTGTGATACTGTGCTTGTATGCAGTTTGCCTCAGCACTATATGTCCTAAAGTTTTTGAATTTCCCCAGGCATCTTACACCAGTGGCCCAGAAACTATCCTGGTAATTTTGTGGCAAAGATAAGGATTAGGATGACTACTATTTCTAAGGTAAATAAGGCATCTGCTGTTATATGTACATTATTACCCATTATATAACCAGTACCAAATGGCTGAATTTATTTTGAGGTTTCAGTTGCAGATAACAACATTCTCTGCTTATAATAGACATGACTTGCAGCATTACTGTCAAATGAGGAGGAGTTTTAGTGAAAATTTTAAAAGACTTGTCCAATAGCTTGGCAGTATTGTTAACAAATACAACACCTGCAACTTGATTTTGCCAGCATCCATATTATGTAGTTTCCTGAATGGATCTTTTGAATATGCCCTTGTTGAGGGGACAGTTGTGAATCCACACACTTTTGAGAATAATGTAGTCTGGTGTACCATAACTATGAAGCCATGCCTTTAGACCAACACATAGACATCACAGAAACTCAAGACATACATATTGAGGAACACACAGGCACACAGACCCATATACATGCACACACACGCGCGCGCACACACACACACACACACACACACACACACACACACACACACACACACACACACACACACACACACACACATGTTATGCATGCAGACTGTTTTATATATCCCTAACTATAGGACCAGAAGAATGACCATAGCAGCTTTCAATAGTTTTTTTTTACTTTAAATGCAATTTTGCACTTTTGGGCTCAATCATCAAATGGCCAGATATAAAATGCAGTTCAGATCCTTTTGGGAGCAAGTTCAAACATGTAGATCAGTGAGATACGGCTATTCTAAAGTCTTATAGGAAACATAATTGTAAGATACTAAATAGTCAACCATTTCTAAACAGCTTCACATACTATGCAAGAGATCTGGAGTAAACTGATTTACAGCAACAGGATTTTATATGGATAATCCAGTGGCCAGGCTGAGTGTGTACCCACAGGTTGATATTGACAGGAGAATGGAAGACAAATGCTGCAAACAGCATAATCACACTCTCCTATCTCTCTGCCTGCTCTGTTAATATTCACTAATTTTATCTTACTGCAGCACACCCAGTCTTTCCTTCTACTGCTATCACTCTTCATATTTTATATTCATCAAAGAATTTAACAAATCTCTTTCCAATATCTTATCTTTTCCCTTTCCATCACCACATGTCTGCTATATACATCCTTTCCACCTCATTCCTCATTTCAAGTACCTCTTTGAGCACTGTTCCAACATTTTGCTGAATCAATAATTATGGTGTAGCATTTTGTAGTTTGTATATATAAATATATATACATACATGTTTTTAAGTTTGTACTGAGACTTATAACTGTATTTTCCCAAGGCTTGATTGTATAACTCTGTTTGACTGCAATGTCTGGTAAAAACTGTTTAATTGTAAAACTTCTATGCTTTTCTCCCTGTGTCTCTGGTAAAAAGGAGCCTTGCTCAGTAGGAGTTTCCTGGTAAAAATACAAATAAATAAATGAATAAAGAAATAAATATTCTCTATGTTACTGAGCACATATTTTCTGCAGATATAGGAAAAGAGCAATCTGCCAACTTTGACATAGCAAAGTCTGTAGGACAGATTAAAACACATCATCTGTGACAGAGTCTGGCTCTAGAGAGAGAAGAGTGCCAGATCTGGTCACCGCTGCCATGACAACTTCTTTATGGCACCATTATAAAAACCTATTTGTGAGTTTCAGAATGGCTGATGTAGATAACTTAACAATAAGGAGGGCACAGACAGGGACTGGAAATGGAAGGGAAAAATGACTACTTTAAAAACTGTGATTACTGAGCTAACTAATTTGTGAGTAGGTGAGCTGATAGTTTATCATACTAGATGCACCACCATAAATGAATAATATGTAAGTCCTGTAGAGCACAATCCTTTTAAAGCTCTTAGTGGTCTGTGTTGTCTGGAAGGAAGAACATACAATAGCTGTGGAGAGTCAGAGCTGAATCATCAGAGACTGAGGTTTGTAGTAAAGATAATAATAGGAGAGTTATCAGAGAGGTGGAGTCCTCCTAAGGACAATCGGGGGAAAGAGAAGCTTTCAGTCTACCTCTAACAGTGCCATATGAAGACAGTAAGGGGCTAAGAAGGTTGTTGCATTGATATCTGGTAATCAACAATATGGGAAGAGATTGCTGAGCACAAGAGATTGAAATAGGTTTCATACAAATGTGTACTTGTATTACTTTCTAAATATGCAAGTGTAATATTATTTTGAGTTAAATGCAAACAAATTTGTTCTTTTAAAGTCTGATGTCTCAGAACTTATTTCCCCCTGCCCCAGATCAAAGTGGTTATAAAGCTAGTTCCTAAAAGCACACCTATCAATCTATCACAAAGGTGAAAAACAGCCTGGGAAAATGGATTCAAAACACACATCAAAAGCCTGTGTGGTCAAGTTTGTTTCACATTTTAAAGTTTCTAGAGAGAAATATTTCTTTGCTGTGCTTTAAAGTGGAATTTTGGTTAGAAATGTCTACTTAAAGAAAAAACCACAGGAATTGAAACAAATTTATTTTCATCATAATTCAATATTATGTGCTATGCCGATGCATCTGAATCACTCTAAATCCTTTTTATTACATTTTATTTTATTTTCCAAAATGACCATGGCACAGACTGCCATACTGGCTTGATTTTGTTTTTCAAAATATTCATACTCTTCCTACCTTACAATTTGTGCCACATTACATGACCCATGCTTGATCTAATAAATTAGGTATTATTTTCTGTGTTTAGTTGCAGTGACTACTGTAAGTCACTACCTTCTTTGACAATCTCTAAAAATAGCATCAAGTATTCATTCTCATTGTCTTATTTTTATAGGTGAGATGCTGCAAAATTCTTTAATCGTACACTTAAATATTCATCAGAGCAAGTTACGTAAATGATATGGTTTTATTAAGTATTCAAAAATGTAGCTCTTAGGAAATTTCCAGACCATCCCAATGACACTCTTGCTTATTTGTTAAAGTTCACATGCAAATCCTGTAGCTCTGCTCATTTATCTGTGACTGACAGTTTTTATTTAAAATAGATGGGTAGATAGATAAAAAGCTACTTGAAGTATTTCATTCTTGCTTTAATTTTCTACAGTTTCAGTGATAAAAAATGAGAGTACATACCAGTTTGTTTATGTGGTGTTTCAGTATGACTCATCTCTGTTTATCGTAGAAAGATTCCACAATAATTAGCTGTCAGTAGTGTAGAAAGGGCAGGGTAAAAGCAGCAGTTACCCTGAGTGCTGTCTTGTAGGGCGTGCAATTCACATTAAATAAATAAAGAAAATATTTTTTACAAATATCTTTATTTTTATTTTTTATTTCCCTTTAAGGGAAACAGGAGAAATGGCAAAAAAATGTCCTACACTAATGCCAGAGACACTCCAGCATACCTCCTGCTCCTTTCCATCCTTTTCATGCCATCTTGCATGAGTGTTGGCTCATCTCTATATTTTACATATAGCATGAACCTCTGTCACCACCCCCAAGTCTTCTGATTGACTACACAGGTGAAGGGGGTGGTACAGAGAAGGTAGTTACAGGGTTTTATCTTTGATGCCCCCACAGCAAGTGATTTACTTATTTGTTTTGGTGTTTGGTTAACTGCTTGCTGTGGAAGCTCTAGTAATTGATAAAAAAATAATTTAGAAAGGCTTTATTCTATTTTCTTTAATTATTTGGTGACACAGTCAGTGAATGGCTGGAGAGGGATGTGATGATAACTGCTCATCTGAAACTCAAACAGTTGAACCTGATTTGTTTTGTACCTGGGATCTGCCTGGATAAAGGACAACTTTTGTACAGGGCAAATATGAAGGAGCAAGAGTGTCTGTGAGTGTCAGACTGTCTGACACAATGAATGGACAATTAATAATTATTAATATACTGTCTTCTTACATACTCATCGGACTGTTTAATGGGAGTGGACAGCAACGGCTAAATATAGGGGCAGATTTTAAATATTGCTCTTATAAACTTAGAAGAAAGTTACTAGAGTAACAGGTCAAATTTTGTTAGCATGTATTTCTGAAGGAGGAAGTCTGAAACTCATATTTTTGTCACTGAAATCAATCAGTAGTGGTGGACAAATGTTTAATATTGCTCTTATAAACTTGGAAAGTTGCTAGAATAACAGACTTTGTTAGCATGCATTTTCTGAAGGATAGGAAGTCTGGAATTCAAATGCTTGTCATTATTTAATGACTTGAGGTTTGGGGGGATTAGCTTAGGGACAAAGTTTAAAATATTACTGCTACAATTTACAAAACCAGAAAGTTGCTAGAATAATGTGTTTTGCAATATATATCTTCTGAAAGATATGAGGTCTGAACTTCAAATATCTGTTTGTATTTAGTGAGTTCAATCTTTTAATTTCTCCATATCTTTTGGGTTTCTAATACCATGATGGGAATGAACCCCATTCCTAAGTCAAAGTATGATAAAAGTTCATGAAATTAGTATTGTTTCAGTCTTTGATGTCAGCCAGAAGTGCTCTACATAGCACCTGCAATGTGACCAGTAATGACTCCTTCTGCAATTCGTATGGAGTTACATGTGTTGGTAACATATCTAAATACGCTTGTACATTCTTTTTTATAATACCCATTGCTCCTGCTACTATTGGAACTGTCTGGGTATTTTTCATGCACATTGCTCTCATTTCTGCCTGCAAATCCTGATATTTTATGACTTTATGCCTCATTGTATGCAAGACAGTGTAGTCACTTGGTGTGGCAATTTCAATGATCAATACTACTTTTGTCTTCTTTTCATGGACCACTATATCCAGCTTTCTAGCATCTTTCTTTTGAACTGTTGGTAATGGGTGATACCATGTGATGTAGACTTCATAATTTTCTGTGATACTTTGTGGCTCATGTTTCCAGTGTTTTTCAGCCATTTCAGTACCATAATGTTTGCACAGTCCCCAGTGCAACAGTCTTGCCACATTATTATGCCTTTCGGTATACAGTCCTTCTGCCATTAGTATAGCAGAATCAGCAATGAGGTGTGCGACTGTTTCCAATTCTGTTTTACAAAACCTACATTTGTCTGTTTCTCCCACATGTTCAATGGGCTTTGTAAGCCAATGTGTATGCAGCCCACTATCTTGTGCCACCAATATTAACCTTTCATTTCTTGGTTTGAATTCACTTCTCCTTAACCATTCCTGCATTCGATCCAGATCAACATGAGGTTCTTTCAGAAGTATTCTGTACTTGCAACTATATGCATTTTCCACATTTTTTGCCTTCTCATCTGATCCTTCACTTTATATTCTTTCTTTTGTTTTTTTTGGCACATTCAGTTGCTGCCTGTTTTTATCTACTTCTGGTTTGATTTCCATTCCTGCTTGATGCCAGTATGCTTCTGCTAGACTAAGCAGGGAAGTCATCTTAGATTTATTCTCCTCATATTTCAAAACTTTCACTGTGTTTGGGTCTTATGAGGTCAGAAGATATGTGTGCAGTCCCACAATTGCAGATCTGTACATGCAATTGATTCAAGGAGGCACATACCTCCTTCAGAATGGGGAATATATAATATTGGTATGCAGTGACTTTTATAAATCATTTGGTGAGCATGAAGCATCCTTCTTGTTTTCCTGTCTAATCTATCCAACACATTTTGGGGCCAATCAATCACTCCAAAACTGTAAGTTAGGACAGGAAGAGCAAATTGGTTTATAGCTTGAATTTTGTTCCTAGATGTCAGTGCTGTTTTCAGGATTAATTTAAGTCTTCTAAAATATTCCTTACTCATTTTTATTTGCATTTGTTCATGTTTTATTGTTGATCCTTCATCAATTCCCAAATATTTATACACTCCCTCTTGCTCAAGTTCTTTTATATCACAGTCTTGTCCTAAACTGATGTTTTCTTGATGCTACAGTTTTCCTGTTTTGAAGGTTGCTTTTGTACATTTATCAAGACCAAATGACATTATTATATCATCTTAAAAAGTTTTGACAACTTGCAGTTGTGCTTTCAGTTCCTCATCTGATGAGCTATACAGTTTTAAACCATCGACAAAGAGAAGGCAAAAGGTCTTTACACTCTGTTGTTTTCTAGGAGCCAAATTGTAGCCATGGCGTAAGCTGTTAAGTAGATAGCTTAATGGGTTAAAGGCAACACAGAATAGCAGTGGCGACAGAGAGTCAACTTAGAGGAGGATCACATGAGAGACAAAGTGTAAAATATGGATTGCTGTTATCATAAACATAGAAAGATGCTATAATAATAATAATAATAATATCAGGGTCAGTGGTGCAAAAGGTAGCACACTCGCCTTTGGTGCAGAAGACTGTGGGTTCTTTTCCCACACCAGAAAGATCAATTACTGACACTGTAGTACAGCATAAAGGGGTGATGCACTCCTTAGTATGCCATCTTTCACATGAGATGTTAAACCGAGGCCCCATCTGCTTGAGTTAGTGGTAGTGTAGGTGAATGTAAAAGATCCCACTGCACCTGTCAAAAAGAGTAGGGGTACTTTATTATATACAATTATACAAGTTTACATATTTACATAAATTTACATTGGATGTACATTTCTTCATTGCTTTCAACTTTTTGTTTTACATTTGTATGGATCCCATCTCCTTTTTCTACAACTTCCACTTAATTTTTTCATATTATATTTAGTAAAATCCAATTTCCATTAAATATAATCTCTTTCAATCTTTCATTCCATATTATCCATACAATAAAAAATACTTTCGTATCGGAATTTTTAACATATTCCTTACTACATTACTCATAAAATCCATATTCAATTATATCCATATTTATCTGTTTATAATCTTGTACTTCTTTCAAAATATTCTCTGTTATTTTTTCCCATACTTTTTTACATGTTAAAAACATGTTCTTGAGTTTCTAATTTAGCACAAAAAAAAAAAAAAAAAAAAAAAAAAAAAAACATATCATTTGATTAACTTTTTATAAGGCATATTTCCTTTTACCAGCAATCTATTAATTTGTAACCTCCACAAAATTTTTGACTTTCCACATTCTTCATACACCATTTATTTCTTTCTTTATAGCTTTTATATTTTCTTCTGACAAATGTCTCCTTGGGCTCACGTAATAGTTTTTCATTATGTTTTTGTACCACACTTTCCTAATTTCTACTACTTCCTCAATACTTAAGTTCCATATTTTTATTTTGTCTTGATGTATTTTTATTTTTTTGTTTCTCCAGTCTCTCTCCCTCTTATCCAGTTTTATTACATTCCACTCTCTGTTGTATTTTGTCTTAAATAGTCTAACTACCAATATGATTTATTTTTCTTTTATCCGTCTTAACACCTTATAGAAATTCAACAATGCCCCATATACTATAGGGTGCAACAGACCCAAATCCCCATTTTCTTTATCCATATATGTGTATATATATATATATATATATATATATATATATATATATATATATATATATATATATATAATACTTTTCTTTTAACTGGGTTTAATTTAGATTCCCCAAAAATCTAAACATTGGTTTAAGTTGTTTTTCCAAATATTTTGATACCATATATACAAAAGCCACATGTGCTATTTTCCCATCCATATGGACTTAATCAAATGCACTTGTTTTCTAAAGGATAATCTATATCTATTCTGATGAAATTTTCATCGATTGTTCCCTAACAACACTTAATGCACCAATTTTTAACCTAGTAGTGATATTCTTTTACTCCAAATTGAATTCTTTTTAACTTCTCTTCTGATCTAAATCCCTTACCTTTTCTCTATTTAGTGACATACCTATTCCTTGTAAACTATTATTTACATGCAAAACCACTTTTCCCATCATTTTATTCTGTTTGGTCACAAGAATAATATCATATGCGTACAATAAGATAACCAGATATCTGATAACATTACTCTGTGTGTGCTGCACTTATTTCATGTTTTCATTTTTTTTACTATCTAATTCATAGCTATTGCAAATAAATTGCTACCCATTGGGCATCCTTGTTTAAAACCCCACATTCATCTTTCTTTCTTCACTTAGCCAAATATTTATGAAAATTCTTATTCCTATATAATGATCTAAATACTTTCTGAAATTGTTTACTAAAATTATAACCTTCCATTATTTTCCATAGCATGTCATGATCTATTATATCAAAATGCTTTATTTATATCTCCTACCAGTAATTTTGCCTCATTACTTTTTTAACATCATCTATCATTTCTCTAATAATCATTAATACCGCTTGACATCCTTATCATTTAACTCCATAAATCATATCCTCTAATATCTTAGATATCATATTCTCTAATCGTATCTGTATTATTTTCATAAATATCTTATAATCAGTTTTATTTAACACAACTGGTCTCCAATTATTCATTTAATCTTTCTCCCTTTTCTTACAAATAAATCTCATGGTTCCACTACATATTTGTATATAACAAATATCATCCTTTAGTAAATTATTGAATATATATTAAAATATTTGTTTTTGCCACTGCTCCATGTTCTTATATATTAAGTAACCTATACCATCTGAACCTGCTGCAGAATTAAGATTCCTTTTCTTTATCACTATTTCTAATTCCATTAAAGTAATCTGTTTATCTCCATCTTTATTTCTTTCTTTTGTAAATTGCTAAACATTCCATTCATTTTCATTTTTTATCTCTTTTCTTTACCATCTCTTTAACATATTGTAGTACAATTTCCACAATACTCCCTTACTGTTTTTTTTTTTACTTTGTCCTTTTTATTTTTAATTTCTCTCATTATATCACTTTCTTCCTTTGCCATTTTACTTAAATAGGGAAATACTTATTTCTCTTTTCCTTGCAGGAAATATCTTTGCCTATACAACCCATTATTTTTCTTGATTTCTTTTATATATATATATTCTTCTTTTCTATAATATACTTTCTTGTTTCCCTCCAAGCTTTCTAATATCTTATGAATTTCCATATATTCTTTTTTTCTTTTTGTCTTATTCTACATTCCCATTTAAATATTTTTTATATTTCTCTTTAAATGCCATCCACCATTCTGTCCCATTTTTGTAAAACTCTCTAATAGTTATATGGTCCTTCCATAATTCTAAAATATTATATTTTCCTTTTTCATTCCATACTTTCTCACTTATTTTTTTAATTCTGTTTCCAATTTTTATACATTCTTTATTTTCTTCAGTTTCTATCCATATTGCAATGTGATCTGAAAATCCTGTTTGTACTGCTTCTTCTATGACTAGTTCTATACTGTTAGAAACTAAAAATAGTTGATCTTTGTTTTAACATTTCCTCTCCTATGTGTACTTGTATTTATATTCTATAATACAAATTTTCCACACTTCATAATTTCCTTACTTTTTTATCTGGACTACCTTTTTTTCTTTGTATTCCTTAAATCACAGTTAAAATCACCTATAACTATAATATCCATATTTACTATTATATTATCCAATATGTCTTTAAACAGTCTTTCTTTTATTTTATATATTATATATTATATATATATATATATATATATATATATATATATATACATATACACATATGTGACTATATGTCACCATAAGTCTATAAACTTTATTTTTCCAACTTAAGACTACTAATAATAACCACCCTAGTAAAATCTAATATTGAAATTGCTGTACTGCATAATACTGAAATCCCTGAAAAGGTTTCTCCTCTCAAATTCCAAATTATACCTCCTATCTATAAGTTTTCTATTTGTAGTCTTTCTTCCTTTGTTAAACTTCTAACATCTTCTAATATAACAACTACTTCACATTTATTATACCACTGTAATACTCCAATTCTTCTTACTAAACTTTTACTATTGACATTAACTGATAAAATTCTAAGATTATTTTTCTGTTCTTCTTAGCCTATATGAAATTATGTACTTTTATCTATTTCTTTTTTTTCTCACTTTTAATCATAATCCTTGGAATTTCATTTTTCTATCTTTTACTCTTTTTTTCCAATAGATGTTTTCTTTTTAACTATCTTCCAATCAATATCTCCCCATCACTAACTTCTAATTCCCATCTTTTCTTTCTTTCTTGTCACTATCTGCCTTTTCTATATCATTATTTTTTTTCTACACAGTCATCTTGTTGCTCCTTAATTTTTATTTTTACTTACATTTTCTTCTACACTATTTTTCTTTTTGTTCTTTTATTAAATCCACCCATAACTGTCCTATCTGTTTACATTTGTAACATTTCATTTCATATTTTTGTGCATTTCCAAACTCCCCCATACAAAACATTTTTTTATCAGAATTACCCACAAAATACCCATTTCCCACAAAAAAAAACATGTTTTCAGTTGTCCCCAATACTTTAAAAAAGCGCTGTTTCTTTCAGCATTAATCATATTTGGAATATGTACAATTCTGTCATTTTTCTATTTTCAAAAAACATTACAATCCCATACCACAGTCCACAGTCCTCTATCTAATACATTTGAAATGTTTTTAACTTCTTTGAAAAGTTCTTTAATAAATATTTGTTACAATTTCTCTTTCAGTCCTGTTCAAATTTGTATATGCAATTTATTTTGTGTTTCATGACAAAAAGTCTTGATATAATTATTCCATGGGTACATGTCTTTTATTTTATCATATTTCCCTTAGAAGTTTCTAATCTTGTAGCACTCTCAGAAAAAATGTAACAGTGTGACTTTTTTATCAAAATAAATGCTCTTACCTCTTCTGCCCTTGATTTCTAATGGCACAATCACTGTGTCCCATATTTCACACCTGTCCATCTCCTTCTGTTCCTTACTCTGTATAAGCACAAAATGCTTATTTTTTTCATTTTTTCTGTCTTTTTACTCTCCCTTTTTCCTTCTCTCTTCTCCATCACTGCTTCTGTGAATGTTTTCTTATTTACCTCCTTTACTTCCTCTTTTTGTGTCTTTTCCATGATCTGTCTCCAAGAGAAATCTTTTCTTGTCACTGGTTCATTTTCTTCCATCTAGTTCATGAATAAATCATCCCACATCTCTCCTGACTTGGGGGGGGGGGTGGCGCAGTAATAAATCTTCTTGTGACAGTTCCTCTGCTCTTGAACTATCAAACAAATTTCTTTGGAAAAGCACCTCCATGTCTTTCACAACCTCTTCCATTGCTTTCTGCTTAAGGATATCCTCTGAGCTCTTTTTGTACATTTCCAAGAAGTTGGCATTTGTCTCAGCTCCTGTCTTGCTAATTGCTATACCATGCACCATCCCCTCAGCCATTACTGTGCCAAGAATGGAACATGCAAACTGACTCGTAGGATATATGGACAGAGAGTGCTGTAACAAGTAGGAGTCCTTTATTATACAACTATATACAGTTTACATATTCACATATTTATATTAAATTTACATTCCTTCATCACTAACAACATTTTACATTTGTATACACCCCCACTCCTTTTTCCATAACCACCATATGATTTTCTGTATTATGTTTGGTAATATCCATTAAACATAATCACATTCAGTCTTTCATTCCATATCATTTATACAATACAAAACATTTTTCTATCAAAATTACTAACATATTATTTACTATATTTCTCATAAAAATCCATATTCAATTACATTCATATTTATCTGGTTGTAATCACTTAATTATCTTACAATATTATTTTTTCCCATAAATTTTTTATTCTTTTACATATTAGGGAAAAATGCTCTGCTGTTTCTAATTCACTACAAAAATGACATGTCCTTTCATGTACTTTTTTATAAGGCATATTTCCTTTCACTGATAACTTATTAATTTGTAACCTCCATAAAAAAATCTTAACATACAACATTCTTCTTACATTTGTTTTGTTGATTTATATTTTTTATTTTTTTCTGTTAGTTGTCCCCATGGGTTCACACAGTAATTTTGCATCATTATATTTTTATACCACATTTTCCTATTTTTTCTATCTCCTCTATACTTATTTTCCACAATTTTATTTTTTCTTGCTATATACTTTTTTTTTATTTCTCCATTTGGTCTCCCTTTTATTTAATTTTATTAATTTCCATTCCCTCTCATATTTTTTCATAATTATTCTTATCACCAATGTATCTTCCTTTCCATTTATCCATTTTAATACCTTGTAAAGATTCAACAATGCCCCATATACTATCAGATTATGTAAACCCAAACCCCAATCCTCCTTATCCATATATAATAATCCTCTGTTAACTGGATTTAAACTAAATCCCCATATAAATCTAAATATGATTTCAAGAAATTACTTCTCTAGTTCTCTTGGTATCATATATATGTTAGCAATTTATGATACTTTTCTCATTTATACTGTATTTATTAAGAGTATTTTTTTCTTAAAAGACAACCTATACCTGTTCCACATGACACTAAGTCCTTTTAATTTTCTCAAAATGTTATACCATTGTTCACCTAATATAGAATATTCACCAAAATCGCTTCCTATTATTGATATATTTTTTTCTTCCAAACTGTATTCCTTGCAACTGTTCCTCATCTCTACAACCCTTACATTTTCCCTATTCATTTTTGATCCAGCTTCTTGTAATTTTTTTATGCATGCATATAATTACCTTTTCATTTCCTCTCTATTTTTAGCCATTAATATTATATCATCAGCATAAGATTTAACAACTGAATATAAAATTCCCATTTACTGTACATATTTACTTTTTCCCATTTTTTCATTATCTCTTTTACTATACAATTCATGCCCATTACAAACAAAATACTACTCACTGGATATCCTCATTTTAAACCTTTATTCATTTTAAAATTTTCACTTAACCAACCATTTACTATGATTCTAATTTTAGTATTCTTATATACTGACTTCATATTTTTCTTATTTATATACCGCAATTATATTATTGCATTATTTGCCACAAAGTTTCATGGTTTATTGAATAAAATGCCTTATTTATATCAGCCACTATTAATTTTGCTTCTGTTTGTTCTTTCCTAATATCATCCACCATTTCCCTAATTAACATTAATACTTCTTGGCTTCTTTTTCCTTTATTAATTTTATTTTTTTATATTTAATCCCATAAATGCCTTATTCCATGAAGTAATTCAATTTATAGTTTAATTTTTTTTGTATTATCTTCATAAATAACTTATAATCACTATTTTTCAACATTACAGGCTGCCAATTTTTAATTTAATTCTTCTCCCCCTTTTCATATAAATCTCGTACCCCCACATATTTTTACATAAAAAAATGCCATAATTTAACCATTCATTAAATATTTCTACCAACACTTCTTTGCACCATTGTAACAAATTCTTATACATTAGGTATCCTGTACCATCTGGTCTAGCTGTTGAACTTATATTTATTTCCTTCATTACATTCTCCAACTTCATACTTGTAGTTTGTTGCTCCAATTCTCTATTAATCTCTTCTGTAATCTGCTTCAGTCTCAGCTTATTTTTTCTTTGTTTCTATTTTTTACTATCTCTTTAACATACTGCACTACAATATTCATATTACTCCTTTGTTTTCTTTCTACTTCATCTTCCTTTTTCATTTTTCTTATCATGCCACTGTCTTCCTTCACCTTTTTATTCAAATGTGGTGATACTTCATCCTTTTTTCCTTATAAAAATATGTTTGTTTATATAATAGATCCTTAATTATTTCTTGATTCTTTTGATAAATTTATTTTTCTTTTCTATAATATTCCCTTTTGTTCCTATCCAGGTTGTATAAAACAGATTTGTTTTTGTATTTTTCTATATTACTTTTTTATCTGTTTGTCTTTTTCTATTCTCCCAAATTAAATACATTCTTGTATATTTCTCTTTAAATATTATCTACCATTCTGACCAATTATTATAAAAATCTCTCATAGTCAAACTATCTTTACATAACATTATTATATAATTTTGATCCTTTTCATTCCACCCCTTTTCATTAATTCTCTTTCTTCCTTTCCCAGTTTTTATGTGTTCTTTATTCTCTTATCCTTCTATCCATATGGCCAAATGATCTGAAAATCCTGTTTCTACTGCATATTTTATCACTATTCTTATAGTTGCAGATATCAAAAAATAACATATTTCTGTTTTCAATTTTCCTCTTCTTTGTGTACTTTTGCTCAAGTTCCATGACTCTAAATTCCCACATTTTATTATATATTCCATACTTTTCTTATCTGATCTGTATTTTTGCTTTTTATGTCTCAAGTCACAGTTAAAATCTCCTGTTATTATTATATCCATATTTACTATATCGTACTTCAATATTTCTCAAAATAATTTATTTCATTCTTTACATACCACATAAACATATAATGCTATAAGTCTGTAAAGGTTTCCTTACCACCTACTGTTAATCTTCCTAATATAACTAAAGTATAATCTAGAATTTGTATTCCCATCCTATATAATGTAGCAATTCCCTGAACATTCTTCTCTACTCAAATTTCATATTATGCCTCCTAACCATAAAGTCTTTGTTTATTCCCTTTCTTTATTAAAACCCCTAACATCTTCTAATATTATTGAATCTATCTTACACATTACACCATTCTAATACCCCAGTCCTTACTACATTCTTTATACTATTAACAGTAATAGATAAAATTCTAAGACTATTTGCTTCCCTTCTCCTCAACTTGCAATCAGTTATTTATTTATCCATTTCCTTTCTTTTTAACTTTCAAACCTACATCTTGACATTTTTTATTGTTAACCCTTTTTCCAGTTAAACTTTTTAACCATTTTCCAATCTGTATCTAATATCTGATCGACTTTCCCACTCATCCTCTCATTTTAGTATATTAATCACATTTTCTTCTTGATTGGTGTCATTACTCTCTCTTTTATCTTTTTGTTGTTTGTCTTCTTGCAAGTTATTCTGTATTATGTACCTCTTTTCTATTTTGTCCTTCCATATTATATTATAAACTTTTCTCTTTCTCACAGTTCATCCACAAATATCATGTTTGTTTGCATTTATAATATTTCTTTTCAAATTTTCTAGCATAATGACAATTCCTCCTCACATAAATACCATTTCTTTTTAGCTCAGTTACTCACAAAATATCCCTCCTCCCACAGGAAAAAAAAATTTTGGCTGTCTCCAATACTTAACAACAGTTTTGTGACCATCATCATTAATCATAATAGAAATATGTGCAATTTTTTCCATTTTCAAAATCACATTACAGTCCCAAGCACCTATCCAAAGTCCTCTGTTGTCAAGTACTTTAGAAATGCCCTTCACTCCTTTGCAAAAATTCTTTAATAAATATTTTTAACAGTTTGTCTTTCCGTTTCTGTCCAAAATTGTATATTAAATTTTTTTGTTAATTATGGAAAAAGTAATTACAATATGTTTATTCTATGGATATATTTCTTTTCTTTTTTCATATTCTCCTCAAAAACTTCTAATATTTCAGCAGTCTCAAAGAAAATGTCACAATAAGTCTCTTTTTTAATCAGAGTACAAGCTATTACATCTTGTGCCTTAACTCCTAAAGGCACAACAATCTTGTCTCATATTTTATACCTGTCCATTTCTAATTCTTTACTTTGAATTCTTGCTACATACTTCTTTATTTCATTTTTTCGGTTTTCTTCTTCTCCCTTCTTTTTTCCTTCTGTTCACTGGCCACTTCTGCAAATGTCCTTTCCTCCATTTCTTGTCTCCCTTCCATATTTATCCTTTTCATCACATCTCCCCATGATATATCCTTCCCTGTCTCTGGTTTACTGTGATTTACAAGTTCTTCCAATATGTCATCCCTGAACCCTCCTGATTAGAGGGCTGTAATAACAACCTCTTCCTTCTGTCGTTCCTCACCCCTCAAATCTCCAAACAATCTTTTTGAAAAACATGTTCCTTGTCTTCTATTTGATTTCCCAGTCACTTCTTCGCATAATTTCTTTCTGTCTTAGCATCTGAATACAACTCTGAAGATTTGTCATTTGCCTCTACTCCACACTTCTGCATTGCCATGTTTTGTGTGTTGTTCTCCCAGTTGCCGCCGTGCCAAGAATGGAACGAACACTCTAACTTATCAGCTACATGCACCCTGGGTGTTATAGTAGTAGGAGAAGTTCCTGACCAAATTTCCCCTAGTAGTATAAATACCACCTTGGATCTCACCTGAAAAGAGGTTATTAGCTTAGTGGGACTAACCCAGTCAACAAAGGATAAATAAATAAAATAATGTTTTGCACAACATGCACTTTATGAAGGATGAATTCTGAAACCCAAATGTCTGTGTCATTATTTGATGATGACTTTAAGTTGTTGGTGGTAGGGGATCAGATCAGGTAAAACATTTAAAATATTTCTGTTATTTTTTAATATAGAAAGTTGCTAGAATAGTATTTTTCACTAATATGCAAAAATATAAAGTCTGAAACTCAAATGTCTGTCCTTTAGTCGCTTTCAGTTTGGGGGGATTATATCAGAGACAAAGTTAAAATATTGGTTGTTGTTAAAAAGATAGAAATTTTCTAGAATAATATGTCTGCACTGCTGTGCATTTTCTGAAGGATGAAGTCTGATGTTTGAAATCCACATGTCTCTCATTATATAGTGACAACGTCAAGTTGGTGGTAGTGGAGTATTAGTTCAGAGACAACATTTATGATATTGCTGTTATAAACATAGAAAGCTGTTAGATAAATGTGTTTTGTACTAATATACTTACTCTAAAACCAGGATATAAAGTCTGAAACTCAAATATCTGTAATGCAGTGACTGCCAAATTGGGGAGATCATACCAGGAACAAAGTTTAAAATATTGGTGACTGTATTAAACATAGAAAGTTGCTAGAATAATATATTTTTCATTAATACGCATTTTCTGAAAGATGAAGTCTGATGTCTGAAACCCAAATGTCTGTCATATTTACTGACAACTTGAAGTTGGTGGTGATGGGGGAGCAGATCAGAGACAAGACTTACACTGCTGTTATAAAAAGAAAGTTGCTAAAATAGTGTATTTTGCTCTAACATATATTGTTTGAAGGGCACAAAGTCAGAAACTCAAATGTTTGTCATTTAGTGACTTCCAAGTTAGAAGGGGGATAAGAACTGGGACAACATTAGAAATATTGCTGTTATAAATGTAGATAGTTACTAGAGTAATGTATTTTGAACTAATATGCATTTTCTGAAGTAGGATATGAAGTCTGAAACTCAAATTTTTGTTATTTAGTGGCTTCTAAGTTGGGGGGACATCAGGGAGAAAGTTTAAAATATCGATTGCTGTAATAGACATAGAAAGTTGCTAGAATAATATGTTTTGCAATATTACACATTTTCTAAAGGATGAAGTCTGATGTCTGAAACCCAAATATCTGTCATATTTAGAGCTGAGTTAAAGTTGTTGGTGGTGGGGGGGTCAGATCAGGAACAACATTTAAAATATCACTGTTAAAACATAGAAAGTTGTTAGAATGATGTGTTTTGCACTAATATGCATTCTCTGAAACCAGGATATGAAATATGAAACTTAAATGTCTGCCATTTATTGACTTAGTGACTTCCAGTTTGGGAGAATCACACCACAGGCAGTTTAAAATATTGGTATATGCTATAAACAGAAGAAAGCTACTATAGTAATATGTTTATTTATTTATTTATTGCTCTTCATGTCTGGGGGTAGGGGAGGGGGTAAGGGTCTCACCCTGGGCTCCAAATGGCATAGCTACTCCTCTGCTAGCTGTTAGGTAAAGTAGCCAGTCTAGCAGATATGTGTAGTTTATGACACTTTACTGACCACAGGAAGACAGTGCCTCAGGATGTAAAATTGTGGTAATGATTTAACAGTGAAAACTATAAAGTTTGCCATCTCAGCTAAGTCATACAGACTGAGGAAAATTCCTTTCTAAAGCAATTTGAAACATGAATAGGAAAAAGAGGATATGACTTAAATGATCTATGCAAGGATATAGGAAATGAAACTAAAGGTACTGATGAGTTTCTGGGTATTGAGCTACATCTAACTGATATAGGGAAAGTATAACCCTGGAATAAAAAGTTTTTTTAAGGACCAAAAACAATAGAAGCTAAGTAGAATAGAAACAAGGCCACAGCTCCAAAAGGTACAACTTTAATATGTGAGTGCTTTCGTTCATCGACCTCTAATGGCCTTGTTTCTATTCTAGTTTTTTTTTTACTTATATATGGCTCAGCTCCCCTTCTGACCATCAAGCCTCTCTCCCAGTACACTCACTTGGCCCATTCATTCCTCCAGGTCAAGACACTGGCTTCTCTGTTCATCTTTGCACATCCTTGGAGGTGAAGGTCAAGTTTCTGAGAGTAGTGACATCATCCTAAAGGGGTCTGTGACTATACTTAGTCTGAGTGCTGCTATCATTGTGCATGAGGCTTGGCAGGCAAGGGGGATGTATCATTGTATGGGTGTGCTACCCAGACCAATAGGGTGATCACCCCTTCTTTGTCCTCCTCTGCAGTCTGGTATCTTCTTTCTGAACTCCAGCATCCACTTAAGATCCACTAGATTGATACCCATCATGTTCCATCTCCCCTCAGAATGGGCACATCAGTCTTCCCTGCCTGTGCTAGAAAGTTCATAAACTGCTAATTGAACTAGGGTCCCTTGGGTGATACTCAAGGTTTTAACCCTCTGTACCACCAGAGTAGCAGTCCTGGGATAAAAGTACCTAAATTTTGGAGGTTGAGTTGTACTGTAATACTGTGCAATATTTTAATATTTTTCTGAGTGAGACTTGGAAAACTATATTTATTTATTTATTTATTTTACAGTTTGTTTACCGGGATAGTCCATTGGGACAAGAAGAGCCTGTTTTCAATGGAGTCCCAGGTAGAAAAGCTCCATGAACAACAATATAATATAAAGACAATGCATTTACATTTATGTAATAGTATTGAAGAACGATGGTATTACATAACATTATAAAAAATCTACGATTGCAGTGAAAATTCAGTTAAAAAAGTAAAAGGTAAAATTACACAACCACACGCACACACACTCACGCACACACACGCACACACACGCGCACGCACACACATGCACACACACGTATACACACACACACACACACACACACACACACACACACACACACACACACACACACACACACACACACAAATAAACAGGTCAATTAAAATAAGAAAAATCCATTGGTGCATATTCCTGTTAGATTTGTTACAATGTGAAATAACACAGGGTTGACATTACAGTTTTACATGAAATCTTAGCAGAGTTAAAGTAGGATAGGGGATAAGAGGTGTTACTTGTTGAATCGAAGAAGGGTGGGACAGTAAGAAAAAAGTAGAGCAAGAGTAGGAGTAAATGAGAAAAATGAAGGTGGTAGTAGTCAGAGAAGCTCAATATGATGAAGAGAAGAGAGAAGTAAAGGAGTGTGAGAAATGGGGGAAAAAAGGGACGAGTCATGTGGGATGAGAGCAGGAACATTCCCAGAGGGTTTTGAAATGGGAATGAAGCAAGGTCTTAAAGGTAGCGTGGTTGTCAGTAGTATGAATAAGAGGTGGCAGGGAGTTCCAGAGGCGAGCTAGAGAAAAGGATAGTAGGTGTTTGCCGGGAGGATGAGCAGGCTTGTGCAGTTCAAGGAAATTCTGGTTATTGGATCTTTGAAGTCTGTTGGGTAGGTGCATTTTGAAGGAGGAGGCAAGGGAGTGGCAGATGGAGGGATTAAAGATGAGTTTATGGGCTTAAGTAAGTTGAATATAGATAAGATGGTTGGGAAGTTCGAGCCAATTTAGTTTGTGAAGGGGATTGCAGTGGTGGGAGGAAGATTTATAGCTGGTAGCAAACTTAGAAATTTTGTTATAACAGGAGTATAGCTTTGTTTTTAGAAAAGATTGAAGGTTGTTGGGAAGTGGGGCACCATATAGGAGAGAAGGAATGAGGACGGTGTTGGAGAGTATAAGTTTAGTAATGGTAGTGATATAGCGGTTATGGAGGTAGAGCATACCTAGTTTCTGGTGTTTTTTTTATATTAGTTAGCAGGTGGGTATTGAATTTTAACTGTCCATCAATAAGGACTCCTAGAAGCTTTGCATGGGAGGCTACCTCAAGAGAGGTATTGTTTTGGCTAGTAAAGGAGAATGAGTCCTTGTCTATAATGGTACTTTTTGAAGGGGAAAATAACATAATTTTAGTTTTTGATGAATTGAGTTATAAGTGTCTATCATCCAACGTTCAGTATAAGAGAAAGCATCCTGAGTTAGTTTTAAGAGAGTGGAGGTGGAAGTGGTGGAGCATTAAAAGCAAAATACTTACTTTGAATGTGTATGGCTTGCTGATAGAAGTATAAAGGGGAAGTTTCTACTTTCGGGAAGAACTGTGACAGATAACTTTGGTGTGTATACCCTACCCAAGCAGAAAGTAAGGTGAATTGTATAAGGAAAACCAGAAGTTTGTTTACAGAAGACATGTTAATTTGAGCAAAAATTACAAAACTGAACTTTTTTATGATAAAGGGAAGTGCAGGAATTTGAGTCTGAGAAGACAAAGTCTCAATATAAAACTAGAAAATAGAATGACAATTTGGAAGACTATCTGTGGCAATTTGTAACATTTTAAAAAAATGGCTAAATATGAGAACAGTTAAAATACTCTCTAAGTGCTGATATGCTACGAAAGTCTAGAGGCCATGCTCTGTGACTATGCAAGAAAGAAAATATGAAAACCCTTAAACTGCTTCTTTAAGATTCTATGAAAAATAAGTGTAGATAAAAAATAAGTGTGGAATTTTACGAAAGATAAATATGATGAAGTGGCATAACAATAAAACAAAGAATCCAGAAATGTTAAATCCAGCAAATTAAAGATATTTATTAAACTATTCAATCAAAATAAAATAGTATCCGGTGAAAAGCGCTGTTGTGCATTTGATGTCCTACAAAGGAAAAACAACCTTTCTTAGTCAAATGATAGTTTTCCCCAAGCCTCTTGAGTAAAAACAGGTAAAAGTTGTTTCATATGTGAGGCATGGGTTAATCTGCACTATGAAAATGGCTGTGACAAGCATTTATTCCTTCATTTTCATTCATTCTCTTACTACACATGTAATCCACTGCAGGGATGCAGGGAAGCTGCAGCCTAGGTCAACAATCAGTGGGCACAAGGCATAAAAGCTCATACTGACTGAGGTGCCTACCAACATAAGGACTCACGCACACATATGCACAGGCACTTTACAGAACACCAGTTCATCTATGGCATGCTTTTTAGATATGTTAGGAAGTTACAGCACTCAGCAAAAATCCACACAGACACAGGGAGCACGTGCAGACTTGACATAGAAGGCATTCCAGCTGAAACTGATCTAAAGATCCAATGCTGCAAGGCTTACATGCTAATCACTGCACAATTGTGCCATCCACTGCAATGATTATGAATCAAATGTATGTGATTCTGAAGAAATTACATTGACTGGAAATATAGATGTTTTACAACTGCAAACCCATAGACTGATTCTGTAGAAATAGGAAAAAGGTTTGTAAAAGTAACACAAAGTACCGGGAAATGTTAAACTCAGCAAATCAAAGTAAGAAGTATCAAAAGAAAGCTAACTATTAAGGATATAAAATTTGATCATGTTACTTGTTTAACTATATGAACAAAAGAAAGATTTATCTAATGAAAAATCTAGCTGTATATTTGATGTTGCATAGGAAAATAACACCTTTTCTAAGCCACCTGAGAGCTGATCTCAAGCTTCTGGACAAAACTAGTAGGTACAGGTGTTTCTTATTTAAGACATAGGAAAATCTAAACTTTGAGAATTGTTATGATGAACTGGAAGTACAGTTTATTCTTGATTGTGAATGAATGAAACTGTTTGTAAACATGGATTTAACAAGTACGAACTCAAGAGGCTGAATCTGTAGAAATAAAACTTTCTGAAAACATAGGAGTAAAGACTATGGGCCCAATTCCAAAAAAAAAAACTTTCTCTCAGTGAGTATAAGCCTGTTTATAGATAGGCCTTACACCAAAGTAAGTCACTTACACTGAGAGCAATATTTTCAGAATCAGTCAGGCTTATACTGACAGCAACTGTTTAGGAATATGGCCTCATACATTCATCTGATTCTGTGCTAAGGAAACAAAAACATGGATTTTTACAAGGAGAAAACAGTTTAGAAAAAAATAATAAAATACATGTACTGTAAACATATAGTGTATTTCTACATTTAATGAAGAAACAAGCAAAAATATTTTCAAATAGTACTGTGGAATCTGTGTCAAAAACTGTATGGTGAAACAAACATTTTGTTCTAAGATGCAGACAGATGTCTGTATGCCCAAATGTGAAATATCAGATACACAATTTCAAAGGCATGTAATTAATTCAGCATCACAAATACCAAAGACATAGCCCAGCTGTTAATGTGAAGTTGTTTATGAATGTGTCTATTCTGACTTAGGAAAGTTCTAAAAGCGAGATTTTAAAAGCATTGCCTAAATGTGTCTGACAATCAGTAAGTTATTACAATGGGAACTGCTATGGTACCACTGAGAAATAAAATAACTGCTCAAACAACAATGAGGAATTTTTAGTTTTTGGTATTACAGTAAGTTAAAGAAAGGAAGAAATAATAGCGCTAACATAAAGATGAACACATACTGTGCAATTCTTTCAACAGGGAAATATCACAGCTTATTGCTTGGGGTAAAGAAACTCATTGACAACAGTCCTTGTTACTGCAAAGTGGCTTCCGTAATGTAAGGCCAGATTTATACAGGCAGTGAAATACACCAAGAATGAAATCCAGAAAAACAGAGCACTGTGCCATTAATCAAGTACCCGGGACATTGCTCCAGAGTTTAAACGGCTGAAGATGTAGCTAAATATTGACTGTTCTCTGAAAATATGTATTGACATGACTTTGAAATGGAGGTGGTTTTGAAAGATCAGCTATATAGTACTATAGGTGAAGGAAGGAGTCCAAGAAATGATGCTTACTTTAATACCATATGTACATGCAAGGATGCTGTTTAACAACATGAATCTATGATTATTTCCAACAAATCAAGCAAGCATGTTAAATCTGGAGAATTTCTTTGCTTTTTTTTTTCTTCAAAGAAAGACTGAGGGAGGACACAGTGATTTGTCAAGCTGCTGTAAAGTCTACCTATCCAGTGCCTAAACCAGTTTTTGGCTGATTATAGAATGATAATTCCATATCAGTCTTATCTGAACCAGAGTCTTAAATGAAAAACAAAAATAATAAACTCTGTGCCCAATGACCAAACCAGAGATTTGTTAATAATGTAGAAAAGACAGATCCATGTACTCTTTGTCTAAAGCAGAATTTTTGAGTATACAATAAACTTTTATGCACATTATCTAAATCAGATGTTTTGATTGAGTGTAGAGCAAATAAACTCACATTCTCCATGTCTGAAACAGGCTGTTTAACTGTGTATGAAACAGATGAGGAGACGTGTCCAGAAACCAGTGTAGGGAAGGAGTGTGTCTCCAAGACTGAGATGGTCCTCACAATGGAGGCAGAGAAGGAGGCGTACCCAGATACAGAGGTACAGGTGGAAGTGGCAGTCCTTAAAAAGAGGTGGTTCTTCAAGATGTGCAAGTAGAAAAAGTAGATGCTTAATGAGTTTGACACAGAAAAGGAGGAAGCAGACCTCTCTCTTTTTTAATTTATCCAAATGTTTTGGGTTTCTAATACCACAAACCTGTCTTTTGTATTGCTCCAAATGTTATTGGGTTCTAATACCATGACAAGAATGGATACTCTTCCTGAATTAAGGCACAGTTAGAGTTGAAGAAATTAATATTACCTCAGCCCTTGATGTTTTTTAAGTGTAATCTTCTTAGCATATGAAATGTATCCAGAATTGCCTTCATCTGCAATTCATATAGAGTTAGATGTTGTTACATGTATTGGTAGCATATTTAAGTACACTTGAAAATTATTTTTTATTAGGCCTTTACTATTTAAGCTGCTTACATGTCTGTATCCCACACTGCTCCAATTTCTGCTTGCAAATGTTGCTGTTTAGTGGCTGTTGCTCGTTTGTCTCTAACACATATAACAAGAAGGCTTGGGTTTCGTTCAAATGCTTTAATACATAGAAACACATCAGGATGGATAGCAGCATCATTAAATATGAACAAACTAGTTAACAGACTGAGCTTACATACATACATGCTTACATCTCAACAGCTAACTACAAAATGGCAGTCTAGCTTGCATGTGCTCAGTATTTATACACTTGTGCAATCCCTTGGATAGCTTCTTAAAGGTATATACACATATACACACATATTCATCTACGTCCTCCTTCTTAAAAAGATTGCCCGTTGAAAAACAATATCAGAGATAGACATGCATTACTATGTACATTGGAAACAAAACACAGTGTTCATGTCCAAGATGCTTCATCTCTGCTACAGGATTTAGAGATTCGACCATGTCTCGTAACATAACAGTTGGCACCAAATTTAGCAACAGGGACAGTCTGCAGTGCACAACTCATGTCAGGAACTTCTGGATTCATCACAGGAACAGAAATGCCCTCTGGAACTTCCTCTGGAATTGGAACAGTGGACAACTCACTCTGAGATAAAGAGACTTTCTCACAGGCTATGTGCTGTGATATAGGCTCAGACACTGATCTCAAATGCTTCTGATTCCACCTAAAAGTTGTTCCTTCTGATTCTATAATGTATGATCTCTGCTCTGGACCAATATTCTTTATGACACCAATCCGATCATAACCTTTTGATGTTTGCATCCTTACCATTTCTCCGTCTCTTAATGGATTGTGCGGTTTACTGGTGCTATTGTAGTAGGACTTCTAGGATATGTGCTTCTTCAACAGATTGACTTTCAGTGATCTGTTGCTCTTGACACATGGAACCAACAATTGACTACTGACTGGTAATGTGGTTCTGGTTTGTCTCGACAGAAGTGTCTGAGCAGGTGAACCAAGATATTTATCACAAGGAATATTTCTGATATTCAAGAGATTCAGGAAAACATCACTATTGTCTCATTTTGACTTCTCTAGTAACTGTTTTGCACTTTGAACTGCATGTTCTGCCAAACCATTTGATTGTGGTTACTCTGGGAGACTTATGATATGAGTAAAGTCCCATTCTAAAGCAAATATTTTGAATTGTTGGCTTGTAAACTGTGTGATGTTGTCAGAAATAACTTTGTGTGGACTACCATGAACAGCAAAATGATGCCTCTTCTTAGTAATGACTGTACTGGATGCTAGGTTAGGAAGTAAGTCAATCTCGAACAAATTGGAATAAGAGTCTACCACCACAATTACAAGAGTTGTCAATGAAATTAGGTTGGGGCTCATGCTTTCAGTTTACTCACTCACTCTTATGCTTCACTGAGACTGTGTGAACTCTGGAATGTGCTTGAAAGTTCTGGAGTTTATCAGTGAGTGCTGCAGGGGTTACAGTTGCTGCCATGTGCTTGGGCCTGTTTCTTTTAACCATGCGCTGCATACTGTCAACATGAGCTTTATCACTGTACCTTCTAGAGCTGCTATCATTTGTAAGCATATTTGTGTGCTTTTCTGTAAGCTCGTATATCTGACAAATCTCAATGGCCTTATTTGAAGTTAAATCACTGTCATGAAGCAAAATCTTTCTCACAGCGTCATTGTTTATACCACACACAAGTCTGTCCTTTATCAACTCATCCCTTAAGTCATCAGATCTGCACATTTTAGCTTTATTTCTCAGGTCAGTTATATATGCTGCAAAAGTTTCACAAAGCTTTTGATCCTTTGTGTAAAATAAGTGCCTTTCAAATGTAATATTTATCTGGGGGTTACATATTTCTCTAAATTTACATTTTAAGCACTCAGGGTCCTCCCTTGACTCAGACAGTGCAACGATATGATGGTTTTCTCCCTCTCCAGCAGAGATAGCAGGTGCATACACAAATGAGTGCTCCCTTTCTATGGCTTCGTCCTAGCTAAATTAAGCAGAATAAATGCCTTTGTACAGTAATCTGTATCAGAAAATGCAGCCTATTTGAAAATGTCATACTCTTGCTCAAACACTCTCCAGTTCTCAGCAGTATTATTGTCAAACACAAATGCACTGGGTTTTTGAAATCCATCTGCCATGCCAACAAAGTATGCACAAACACACTGAAAAATATGGCCTTTGTAATTATGTATGAACAAACAGTGCTGTGAGTTTGTAACAGCATTCAAATGTATAATAAACTTCAAAATGCTGTACTTTGCAAAATATGCTCTGTAATTGCTGTACTCTGTGAAATATGCCCTGTAATGGCTGTACTTTGCGAAATAACTTTACTGTAACACTGCACAGACATGCAAACACTTTATACACTTCTGATAACTCGGATATCTTTGCTTAATACGAAAAATACATGCTTTGCGAAAATGGAGTTGTTTCCCTTTATTTTATTCATTTTGTGCAATTCAGACTTTATTTCAAACATTTTCCATAGTAATTTGAATATTTTTATCAATATCATACATATCTGTTTATGCAAATATCATTTAGAGCATTCTGTACACCTTGTTTCATATTATGTGAAAAAGAAAGTGCTGAGCAAGTTTTAATATTTGAAATTCGTTTTTGACCTTTTTTGCGTAGTCTGCACATTTTAGGGAGTGATCCACTCCTGTATATTCCACCAGCATCTAAACAAGTGCCTTAAGTCATTTTAGCCAAGTTGTTTCTGACTCCATGCCCCTTTGGTATGCTTCTTCTAACTCCATGTCCTTGCAGACATGCCACTTCTGACAACATGTCATTCGTTCGTCTCTAACACATATAACAAGAAGGCTTTGGGGTTTCATTCAGATGCTTTAATACATCGAAACACATCAGGATGAATAGCAGCATCATTAAATACAAACAAATTAGTTAACAGACAGAGGATACATACATACATGCTTACATCTCAACAGCTAACTACAAAATTGACAGTCTAGCTTGCACATGCTCAGTATTTATACACTTGTGCAATCCCTTGGATAGTTTTTAAAGGTATATACGCACATATGGATCTACAGTGGCTTTGTATCTCTCTGTACACAGGGCACTATAATTGTTGGGTATAGTTATTTTAATGAATAATTATACTTTTGTCCTTTTTTGTTGGACTACTATATATGGTTTTCCTACTTCTACTTTCTTAAGTGTTGCTATTGGATGATCCGATGTGAACAGGACTTCATTTTCAGTAATGCTTTGTGGTTCATATTTCCAGTGCTTCTTAATTACTTGTAATGTTTACACAACCCCGGACTGCAACAATTTTTCCAAATTCCAGAAGAGTAAAAAACAACTGCGCAGATGGGATGAAGTTGTCACACCAATACACAAAGAATAGAACTAGGATAACAACAGAGTGACAACAAACACGGCTAAGTAAAATAAACCAAAAAAAAAATTATTATAACTTAATAAGTGCTTTTGCTTGTCCTCAATGCTTCATCAGACTTTAAAAATACAATAGTTAACACTCACTATTTAAAATCCAAGCCACAAATCAGAGACTGATTCCAGTTATGACATCATAAGCTGTCCACTCAGCTATAGAAACTCCGACATCAAATTAGACAGTACATTATCAGCTAATGTGTACTAAAAATAAATAAAACAAACTATAATTCATAGTATGGCTTAATTATATATAAAAACTACTTGCCTGCTGGTCACCTAGTTCTAACAGTGGATATATGCTTAGTCATGGTAAAATATACAAGTCCAAAACCATTAAATATAGTTCTATGAGACTCAGAAGACAAAAAAAGCAGATCAATTGATTGCCTGGATTACATGATAAAACGGCTGAATGAACATTTAATGTCTTGTGTATACTTGCTTAATTTAGTTCTCTATGTAAAGAAAACATATAAAAGCTATGGGTTCCTATCTGTTGCATTTAGAATTGCTAGATGTTTCCAACATTCAAAATTCTTTAGCATAGCACAACATTCCAGTGAAATGTAAGAATTCCTAAATGCATACCATGAAGACCAGTTAAAAACAAACTGCTACCACAGCAACATAAGTGAATCACCTGTCTAGCAAGAAAAGATGAAACAATGAAGAATAAATATCTAGGTGCCTGCATTCAAATAGAGGGACCATGGCAGTTGATAATAAAAAGTTCAGTATAAAACATCTGATAAAACAAGAAGAAATTTTATAACTTGACCAAAGGAGAAAGCAAAGCACTTAAGGAATTACAGAATAACATTGACATCATGATTTGTCCTGCAGATAAAGATGGAGCCACTGTGATACTGAGTAGGAACTATTACATACAGACTATACAAAAAATGCTAACAGATACCTCAACGTACACTAAAGTGGACATTAAGACAATCAATATCACAAGAAGAGTACGAAATGACCTATTAGACTGCCTTTTAAGCAGCTACATTTGCAAAGAACTATATTAGTTTTTTGTGGAGATACCCCTTATACCCATTATCAAGGGACTCCCTAAAATTCATAAAACTTTGGACAATCCTCCCCTTCGACCGATAATTTCAGGCAAAGGTTGGCTCACTGAGCCCATTTCGATTTATGTTGAAAATATGTTGAAATCTGTGATTTTGAAGCCAGACACTGTTCTGAGGGACACCCAGGATTTTCTGGAATCCCTATATCAATACTTTCAACAGCGAACTATTATAGAAGAGACCTGGTTTGTCACCCTTGATGTCTGTTCCTTATTTATATGTATACCAAACCAGACAGAAATAGACTTTTTAAAAGAAATAATATCAGCCCAGACTGCCTTTACTTCTAACTGGATTAACCTACTGTGTATGTTAATTGAGATTATCTTAGAGAACAATGCATTCATATTTAATGGTGAATACTATCTGCAGAAAACTGGGGTAGCCATAGGCACCTCTTGTGCCAACTCATATGCAAACTTAATGATGGCAAATTGGGAGACCAAACCTGCCCTTTCGCATGAAACATATCTCAACAAGGTCACCTTTTACAAATGCTTTGTGGACAATATATTCTTGGTTTGGGTCAGAAGCAGAGATATACTGGATGAGTTTGTGACATAAATAGGTGGCACAACTGACTTTTTAAAATTTACTATGCAAGCATCTAGAGAAGAGATCAACTTCCTAGATGTTAATTCGAACATTACAATGGTCAGATACAGACAACAGCCTATAAGAAACCATGCTGGAAGAACAATATTCTGGAGAGATCTAGTACGCATCCCATCTTTGTATTTCAAAATGTTATCAAAGGGCAAATGTTGAGACTATCAAGGATGATCAACAATGACACTGAGCGCAACACAACAATGGGCAATATGATTAAGAGTCTTGAAGACAGGGGATACTCAATGAAGGAATGTCTAGAAATTACTGCCACAGTGATTTTTGAAAGACAAGGTAGAGGCAAGCCCTATTTCTCTAAAAAGAGGAAATCTGCAGAGAAGAAAGAACCTGTCATAAATAAGAAATGTTATTTAGTACTGCCTTTCACATCTGACAATTGGAGTATAATCAACATCATCCGGAAGAACTGCTGTATGGTGACATCCGATGATAACATCTTTCAAATTGTGGGTCCACGTCTGAGCATTACATACAAAGACATTAAATCTATAAGAAAAAGAGTATGCTACCGGAACAGTAATGGACAAAATGCCAATGATCCCAGTAAGGTGGCAACTTTCAGTTGCAGGAGGTGTAATATCTGCTCATTTATAGCCAATACTGATTATTGATAAGCCGCGGTGGTACAGCGGTAGCATTGTTGCCTCACAGCAAGAGGTTCTCCTGTTCAATTCTTGGCTGGAGTGCCTTCTGTGTGGAGTCTGCATGTTCTCCCCGCGGTCGAGTGGCCTCCGAAAGGCATGTGTGAATGGGCGTGCCTTCGCTGAAGGTTGGGTGTCAGGCTGGCAACTCGGCACCATAAAAATCTACTGCCAATCATTAGCGGACTAGAGTTCCACTGTAGCGACCCCTAACCGAGAAAAGCCGAAAAGACAAACAACAACAAACTGATTATTTTGTTCATTCTACTATGGGCAAGCTTGTGAGACTTCAGAATTATGCCAACTGCTGGACTAACAATGTGGTCTATTTAGCTATTTGCATGAAATGTCCCAATTTCTACATAGGAAAAATGAATAGGGTACTTAGGGACATGATCAAAGAACATTTATATAAAATTAGGAAGGAAGATACAACTGTGGCCACAGCTAAACATGTTGTGGAACAAGGAGTAGATAATCATTTCAAACGTATGGCACTGGACACTTTGAAAGAAGACAATAGAATGGGTGACAGGAAGAATAAAACTGAGAAGACTGAACAAGAATGGATCATCCAGTTACAAGCAGACCAGTGTTATGGAATGAATGGCGCTGTTTCCATCAAACCTTTCTTGAAAGCTAGACCATCGCCTCACTAATTTTTTTTTTCTTCTCCCTCATAGAGTCACATTTAACCCCATTGATTGGTTATTTAACTCCAGCCAAAGGGAATGATAGGCTGTAACACCCTTCTTTCACACAGATTCCTTTGATTGGCTCTATGCATATAGAGGATGCTTCTTAAGCAACTTCAGGTTTGTTTATACTCTTTTGGGAGTTTTAGGAACTATACACCTTCACTGTCCTGGTCCAGTATGATTATAACTCAATTAGTACATTTCTTTGGATGTTTTATCAGGTAGGGTACTTTCATTTTAATTTTACTGACTGAGTAGTGCTCCTTTTGGTTTGATGACCTTACGTTGTTAGCAGAGTCATTTCTACATATAACACTTGAATGATTGTTGATGTTTCTTAATAACATTAGTTTACTTGTATTTTTGCAGCTTTTAAGCTTCATGTGTATACATGGGATCTACCCATTAAGATTGTGATTATACCACACCTACTTAGATGTTTATTGTGAAGTAATGCTTTATACTGAACTTTTTTGTTTTTATCAACTGTTTTATACTGAACTTTTTTATCAAGTTGTCATGGCTCATCTACTTGAATGCAGGCACCTAGGTATTTATTCTTCATTGTTTCATCTTTTTTTGTTAGACAGGTGATTCACTTATGTTGTTGTGGTAGCAGTTTGCTTTTAACTGGTCTTCATGGTATGCAGTTACAAATTCTTATATTTCTCTGCAATGTTGTGTGATGCCTAAGGATTTTGAATGTTGGAAACATCTAGCAATTCTAAATGCAACAGGTAGGAACCCACAACTTTTATATGGTTTCTTTATGTAGAGAGCTAAATTAAGCAAGCATACACAAGGCATTAAATGTTCATTCAGTCATTGTATCATGTAATCCTGGAAATCAATTAATCTGAATTTTTTTTTCTCTTCTGAGTCTCATAGAACTATATTTAATGGTTTTGGACTTGTATATTTTACCATGATTAAGCACATATCTACTGTTAGAACTAGGTGACTAGTACATAAGTAGTTTTTTATATATACTTAAGCCATACT
This sequence comes from Protopterus annectens, assembly GCF_019279795.1. Classification (NCBI taxonomy): domain Eukaryota; kingdom Metazoa; phylum Chordata; order Ceratodontiformes; family Protopteridae; genus Protopterus; species Protopterus annectens. The sequence continues at coordinate 699,603,775 of NC_056747.1, forward strand.
AGAAATTATAGTTTGTTTTATTTATTTTTAGTGCACATTGGCTGATAATGTACTGCATAATTTGCTGTAAGAGTTTCCACAGCTGATTGGACAGCTTGTTATGATGTCATAATTGGAATCAGTCTCTGATTTGTAGCTTGGATTTTAAATAGTGAGTGTTAACTTGTGTATTTTTAAAATCTGATGCAGCACTGAGGACAACACAAAAACACTAAGATATAATAAAAGCTTTTTTTAGTTTATTTTACTTAGCCATGTTTGTTGTCACTCAGTTTTTATCCTAGTTCAATTTTTCCATATTATAGTGCCTTTTAGTAGACAAACTCTCAGCCATGAGTGTCCTAAAACAGCAGCAAGATGTGTAACTTTTTCTAGTTCTGTATTATATAACCTGCATTTGCCTGTTTCTCTTGTTTTTCTCTATAGCCTTTTTAAATCTGTGTACGTATCCTGCTATTTTGAGACGTCATTATTAGCCTAACCACCCTCCAGAAATGGAGACAGAGAACGAGAAAACAAACTTCTTTTTTTATTTCTCCAAAAGTTCTCCCAGCAGAAGATGCTACTGCTGTACAGGACTGAGACAGAGAGAAAAGAAATGTAGCTGCATAAAAAAGAGGATATGATATTGCATTTCAGTGGTGAAGAAAGATGCACTGGTGTGATCATGTGGAGCCCTCAGGTACTCAGAAAAAAATGAAAAGCAAAGTTCTGGAACTGCTTGTGGAGTGCAGGCCATGAAGTTGGCTTCCAGCATCTATAAAAATTTGGCACTGCATGTCTGAGCTGTATGGTATTATGTGACAAAGGAGCATTGGCTCTATAATGCTGTCAATGGGGCAGTACTGGTGGGGGTAAAATACACATAGCACCTAATCAGAATCAGAGCTGAACTGTCAAAGAGGCAGAGGCCTCCAGCAGCGAGAGTCATGGGAGAGTAGTCAGACAGGCAGAGTCCACTGATGGAGAATTAGCAGGAAGGAGAAGCTTTGATTCTACCTCTAATGGAATTATTCAAAAACAGACTGTGAAACTATGCCTTTTGAAGACTGGATATCAACATCCTGAGATGGCCTGTCTAAGCAAATCAAAATTAAATACAGAGATTTGATGAAAATGTGGGCTTATGCTTCATTCTAAGCTTGCTAGTATAAATCTTATGATATGGAAAAGGTGCAACTCTATTTGTGTATGAAAGCTGTGTGAGATCAGGAAATGTCCATTTTAAGTTAAAAGTAAACATATTTGGGTCTTGAAAACTAACATTTTCTGTCATGTCTTCAATTACACTAAATCAGCATGTGTTATAATCCATAAATCCTAAAAGCACAGCCATCATTCTGACACGGTCCTAACATAATAACTGCCTAAGGAATTCAAATACCATATTTTCACACCGGGACATCAGCACTTTGTTGATTGATTGGGTACCAATCAGTGGCTCCATCTTTAGGGTGCAGACTAAAAAAATCCACCTGTGGAATAGGCATGACTAAGAAAAGGGATGAGAAGGGGGAACATATCCAGCATAGCAGACTGCAACCACAGAAAAAGCAGGATGAAAATATAACCATTTTGCAGAGAAGTTATCGAGCATAATTTAGTGTTTCATAATGTGCCTATGAATATTTTAGAGTCTTATACAGCACAGAATGCTTGAATACTTGTTTGTGTGTGTGTGTGTGTGTGTGTGTGTGTGTGTGTGTGTGTGTGTGTGTGTGTGTGTGTGTGTGTGTGTGTGTGTGTGTGTGTGTGTGTGTGTGTGTGTGTGTGTGTGTTTAAACACATTCTGAAATGGACTGGGCATCCTATTCAGTATTAGAGCCTTTGCCTTGTACTCAGTGAATGATAGGATAGGTTGTAGCTCCCTTGCAACCCTGAATTGGATTAAACAAGAAATTAAAGAACAAATGAATTAACGATGTTCTGCGGGTTTATTGCAGTGCAGTAAAATAATTGCCCACTTAAAATGGACTCATTTGAAAATGTTGATATCCATATCTATGTATTGAACTGAGAAGCTCGGAGTTTGATAGCAAATAGAGGCACTTTTCCAACCTAGCACTCTAGTATAGATCCTATTTAAACAATAGCTTAATTATTATCATTTTCAATAGGTTAAATGCTAAAGAAGTTAGAACTTCACAAAGAAAGATTAGTTAAATAAGTAAATAATGATGAAATGTTGATTAAAAAGTGTTTGCTCTGTTAATGACAATGCGTACTTACAAAAAAAAATAAGTTGTTCTGATTGTTTATAAGGCTCAAGGTGGCAAAGTCTTGCAGCTTGCACACAATTGCAAACTTTAAAATTGTGAAATTCGTAAAATATTTTGGCTAGACAAGTTGCTCTTCTTTAAGAGCAGAACCCTGAGATACTGATGGCAATGGCACAAATTCCTGGAACCTAGTGTGTAAGAATATATTCCAGTTCCTCACCCCAGCTCCCATCTTCAGTCCTTGCCTTATGTGTATACATTGAAACATGGAATATTTGGGGGTCTAGTGTGCCATAAGTGAAATATTTTGTCCTGTAGGTTTAAGGATTTACTACACAAACTGGACATCCAGCTATTCAATTATCTTGTTTCTCACCTGTGTTTTGGGCTTGAATTACTGATTCACACTGGTTTTAATAGGCTATAGTATGAATATAGGTTCATGCAGTTTCCAAAGGTTTTTATAAAAGGAGCGACTCATGGTTGATTTTCTACTCTAGCACTGTAGCACCTTTCATTCAGTTTACAGTGTCAGTTTATTCTTGGGCTTCATCACATATTGATTTAGTGGTGTTATGAGAGTTATGTTAGGAGTTTTATTTTTATACCTAGTTATGGTATTAGTTACATTTTAGTTTATACATTTAGAAGTATATTCATTTTAATATGTAGTTAATTTTCTGATTGGCTAGCTGCAGTCTGTGTTTAATCTTTGAAGTTTCTTTCATAATGCATTTCATCTATATTTGATTAATTTAAGTGGATGCTGTTTTTAGAGATGTGTGTGTGTGTGTGTGTGTGTGTGTGTGTGTGTGTGTGTGTGTGTGTGTGTGTGTTTTGTCTATGCATTTTGTGAATGTACTTTTTTACACTTTTTACACTGAAATGAATGGGAGATGTTGCCCTGTTTTACTTTTTTTAAGTTTTTATTTTTTAAACACAGACTGATTTTGATTTGGATCTTATACTAGATGGGCTAGGTTGTTTTAGAGTTAAATGTGTGTGCCTCTGTTTTGCACTTGCAGTGTGAAAACTTTTACTTTATGTATAGCTGAAATACAGAGATACAGATAAGGAAAAATGGGGATCTATTATTAGAGAGGGCTAGGGAGCAAGTTTTTAACAAGTACCTGTGACCCAGTTTTCCATTAATTTTAAAAGAAACGGAATGAATCTGCTGTGCATTACAAGTAGCTATAAGGCTTGGAAACTAGCTAGTTCTACAACCAAACTGAGGCATATTAGTGAGGGTTACCTACCAACTTTATGGTTCCTATTATGGCCATACAAGGCAAACTACATATGGGATACTGTGTACTGTACAGATCCATAATGAGAGCATTTTCCAGGACTATGAGCCACTTACTGCTTATTTCCTAAGTGCTTTTTCTGGTTTGTTTCTTTCTAGAAACATTGAGCTAAACCCTGGCTCACCCTGCACCCCCTTTAATAAACTCAAATTCTAAAGATTGCTACCTTCAATGCAGGTAGCATTCCCTATCTTGATGCATGGCTAAATACTAGATATTTAGACACTATATAAATTGCTGAGTTCTTCATTGAATAATAACATTTCATTCTACACTCAATAAGAAAGCATCATCAGATATTCCATAGTAAGAGACCAACAAATAGTTTCCTTCTAGATCTAGATATATAGCCTGATCCATAAAAGTAGCATCTCCAAGCATTACAGACAAGGATACCAGCTGACTGCTTTGTGAATGGTTGGTAGGAGTAAACCTAAATTGTTCAATGGATTTGTTTGTTACTCCCTCCTGCATGTCTGCATGATGCTTGTGACATCATAAGCACTATTTCTCCTCTTTTAAGCAGGCAAAAAATTACTATTTTGCAGATTTTCGGTTCACACTGGGACTCACATAGCATGGGTATCCATGATATTTTTTTTATACATTTTTTTTGCCCTTTGAACTTCAATGGCCTAAAGTCCCATTATCTTATTGGCCCATTCATTCCCCATCCCTTGTGCACTAGGCATGGGAGAAAGATTTGCGGGTCACTGTAGCCCAATGTATTACAGTGTTCCACTCTGATTCTGTGAAGTGGTAAACTGCCATTTTGCAAATGAGATACTGTGCTTTTCCATGTATAATGGTTATGGGCATAAATCTGTAACACTGAACTCGTACACTCACACCTTGGCTGAAAAGGATTCGAGGACTAGTGCATTTACCAGATTAACAATTAAGACAAAGACCTTGTGGGATAAACACAGTCAACAGAACATAAAATAAAGAAAAAAGTGTTACAGTGCCTGCTACCGTAGGCTGCTGTGTGATGCCTAGTTCCATAAACCCACTATGCCTAGCTACAGAGTGGTATTCTTGGTAGGCTAATGCCCCCATGTCCCAACTTCTCTCACAATGTGTATGCCTGGACTTTCACCCACAGGTATCACTCTTGCAGTGGGAAAGCACATTGGCATAATGGTTAAGACTTTCTCTTCCCATGCACAAGATACAAGGTTTGATCTGGACCTCCCACGAATGCCTGTATGGAGTTTGCATGTTCCCCCTGTGTCTCTGTGGCAGTCCTCCCAGTTCCCAAAAACATGCTGATTGTTTCCATCTCAAACTCACCTAAGAAGTGAGTTGTGGGCAGCAGCACAGCACCACATGGGGAAGAGTTGTATAGACCAAGCACTTTGGGCATCTACTGTGGTGTGCAGCATCCTCGAAATGGGAGAACATGGATCACAGATTGCACACTGTTGCAGGTCTAGCCACTCGATGGTGAAAAATATGGCTCTAGGTGATTTGGTTCAGTTGATTAATGTAGCCAAATGGACATGGGTATTTGCCAATGATAAGTGGGGTGAGGACCCAGCCTACTTTGACCTATGTCATAGGGGTATATGTGCCCTTATTGGCCAATGTGTGCTCATAATAAAGCCCAGCAACCCTTGGTCAATAAGCTACTGGCTGTCCCATGTCCAGTTGCCCAGGAAAAGCTGTTCATAAAACTAATCAACTCACCAAACATGAACTAAGAATTGCTGATCTCAGTGTAAATTCACTTACAGGGTAGAGCTTAGAAGTGGATGACATGATGATAAACAGGAGGCTTGGCATCCTGTTTTTCCAGGAGACAGGATGGAAGGGCAGTGCAGCAAAACCACTTGACTTGGAATCCAGAGTCTACTACTAAGGAAGAGAACAGGTTAGAAATGAGAATTGTGGTGAAGGAGAGGCTTCAGAAGACAGTGAGGGATGTCATCAAAATCAGTGACAGGCTCATGGCAATCAGACTCCAGTGTAAGGATAGAGCACTATTCTTAATCTTAGACATTGTCCCAGAGCAGGGTCGTTATGATGAGGAAAAGAGCTCAGTCAGAAAGCAGTTGCAGGGCCTACTAGATAAAGCAGGACAACATGAATTGGTGCTAGTAATGGGTGACCTGAATGCGCATATCAGGACAGACAGAACAGGATATGAGGACTGTCGGTGTCCACATGATTGGGACAACAGGAATAATGAAGTAGGAGAGGACATTCTAGACTTCTGTCTGGAAAATGGCTTGACAGGGATCAACACATGGTTCAGCAAGAGAAACAGTCACACAAATCACATACAAGAATGGCCAACATGCAGCTTAGATAGACTTCCTCGTAGTAAGGAAAGAGCAGTGGGGGAGAATCAGTGATTGCAAAGTCATTCTCAGTGAAACAGTCAGCCCACAGCATCACACCTCTCAACCTCTCAGTGCAAGATAGACAAAGGCCCAAAAAATAGGGACACAATTTAGATATTACTACTACAAACTTAGAAACTTACTAGAATAACAGGTTTTGCATAATTATGTATTTTTCGAAGGGTATAAAGTCTGAAACTCAAATATCTGTCATTATTTACTACTAATTAGTGACTTTAATCTTCATTGATTTGCCAGAAAACCACAAATTTTATGAGGAACAGACCAAAAATATAAGGTAAAAATCTGGGCATTCTGTGAAAATCTGTACAGTTGAGAGGTATGCACAGCATAAACTACTGGTTGTAACATTCAGCTGCAAGCAGTGGTCAGAGAAGTCTCTAAGATCAACAAAGATTAGGTTGAAGACCTAGAAGTTGAATGAGGAGTAGGCAAAAAAGTTCAAGGAATTACTTAAGGTTCTAGTACCTGAAGAAGAAGAAGAGGAAATAGATGGATATGAAGAAAAATGTCAGCACCTCAAAACAGCATGAGCAAGTACTACAGAACTGATATGTGGCTGAGCCAGGTATTGAAATAAGGGACATAAGGAAAGCTGGTGGTAGATTGCAAAAGTCCAGGAAGTTATCAAATGAAAGGAGTGCAGGAAAAAGTGGGAGATTGAAAAGATGGACTAGGCTAGGAAGGAATACTGGTCGGCTAACAAAGAGGCTAAGAGAGGAATTTCAGCAGTAAAGAATAAGGCTTCAGAGGTGCTCTACCAGCTTCTGGAAAGTGACTGTGTAGATGGTATAAAGAAACTATATCAGGTTCCAAGGCAGAGACAGAAAGATAAAGAAGATAGTCAAACACTCTCCATAAGGAATGTCAGCAACTTTCTTCTCACCAGCATACAGAAGATCAAAGGCAGATGAAAGGAGTACTTCCAGCAACTTCTAAATGAAGAAACCCCACAGAAGCTGTACTGCCCCAGACACAGCCTACCATGAAAGAAGAGGAGCAGCCCACCATAGAAGCAGTTCGAACAGCATTAAGGAAAATGACGTAAGGGAAAGCAGAAGGATCAGGTGTGGTTATGGGAGATATGATCAAGATGATAGGTGAGTTTTTGAAGAAAGGGCTCCTGAGGGTATGCACAGCAGTATGGAGAGAAGGAGGTATCCCAGATGACTGGAGAATAAGCATACTAGTGCCAATGCTCAAGAACCAAGGGGACATTTGCAACTATGGGCAATATAACACTGCATGAATGTTCTGGGGAGGGTTATTGATAAATTAATATGGAGAGTAGTAGAAAGGAAAATGGGAGATGAGTAGTTCAAATCAGGATGCAGCACAGCTGACCTGAGAAGAAGCCAGGAGTCCTACTGGTCATTCCTAGATTTGGAGAAAACAAGAAAGCTGATTTGGGAAGTACTGCAGTGGTTCAAATTACCAGAGGCATTGGTGGAATTAGTGCAGGCAATGTACAAAGATACAATGACTCAAGTACAAACAGGGTTCAGTCTCACAGAGTGGTTTTCAGTGGGAGTGGTTGTGCATTAGGGTCCAGCTCTCAGCCTACTGCTGCTCATACTGATGATGAAATACATTAGCAAACAGGTCAGAGGTGACAGGTCAAAAAGTTGCTGTATTCAGATGATGTGGCATTACAGACAGACTTTGAGCAAGCACTTCAGCAAAGGATAGAGGAATGGAATGCAAAATTGAAGACACATGGAATGAAACTGAGTACAGATGAGACAGTAGTAATGGCAGCGAATGAGGTAAATCAGAAGGAGCTGAGCACTGAGACAGAAGAGAAAATAGTGAAACAGTTTAACAGCTTCAAGTATTTGAGAGGGGTAGTCAAGGAGAAGAGAAGTCTGAATTAAGAGGTCAAAGCTAGAAACAGAATGGCTGCAGCAAACACTCAAAGAGTCTCAGGGGTAGTGTATGACAGAAGAATGCCAAAGTAGCTGAAATCCAGAGTAATTGAGGAAACTAGAGATGAGGAGGTGAGGTGCCTGAGATTGGTGGTAGGATGCACACTGTGGGACAGTTGAAGAAATGAGGACTACAGAGCAGAAGCCCAAGTAGCATCAATTGCAGAAAAGTTTAAAGGGAACAGATTACTGTGGTTCGGGCACATGTGCAGAAAAGCAGAAGACAATCTTGTAGGAGTGTGGCATTGAATAGAAAGAGATGGTGACAGCTGACACGACACCCTGACCTTGTGTAGAAAATGGGAAAAGAGGGGGGTTGATGATGATGATGTTGAGTGCAGTTGTGTAAGTTACACCTACCCATAACAGTAGATGTTCAAATTCATCACTATATTTGCTATGGGGTTGTGTCTCACCCAAGACACAGCAACTGTCCAGGATCCAAAAGTTCTGAGTCCCTCTTTCAAATCCACTCTGACTGGCAAGGCCTGAAGTGGGAAAATCAGTAGTCAGAGTAGGAAATCTTCAGGACTTTTTGCCTTCTAGAAAAGAAATAGTGAACTCATCCTGAACTAAATAAAGGAATATCCCATTAAAGCATTAGGGGGGCGGTGGGTGGGAGCAGCAGTGAGGAATTCAAACATCTACTGTAACTTACACAACTATACTATGTTCATTTTCACTGCTGCAGTAACCTATGGGCAGAATACCATAGCTTATCCCTCCTGGGAAGAGGAAGGATATGGATCCAGGAACCCCTGGTGGGTGCTCCCAGCAAAGCCATTCATGGATCTAAACAAAGAATCCAGTATGTAATTCCTTGTATATATATATGCAGGGGACCACATTGCTGTCTCTAGAAATCTTCTAGAGTACACCTTTTTTCAATATGCCATCAAAAAAGACAAGGCCCACAAAGAGTGTGCCTTAATACTGCCTGGAAATAGTTTATCATGGTGAGTATAACAAAAAACAGAAGCTAGGAACAACCATGTGGAATCCTTCAACCTCTAAGTGTAAGAAATCTATACAAAGCCAACAATAATGGGGGTACAAAGGTTAAAAAAAGGACATATTTTAAATATTGCTCTTATAAATTTAGAAAGCTGCTAGAATAACATGGTGTATTAGTATGCATTTTCTGAAGGATATGAAGTCTGAAACTCAAATGGCTGTTATTATTTTGTGACTTCAGTCTTCAATGTTTTGCAAGAAAACCACACATTTTATGAGGAACAGGCTAAAAATATGAATCAAAAAGCCGGACATTCTGCAAAAATCTGGTCAGTTGAGAGGTATGTTGGAAATTTTTTGACACAGGTTGTCCTTTCTGAGACCCAACATAAGAAATAAAAGGTCAAATGGCTTTTCTAAAGGGCTTAATTCTGTCAAGTTAGTACTTGGGTGTATATACATGTCCAGAGTATAAGAAATCTTTTCTCCATATTTCTGAGGGTTAGGATAGAACACTGGGAGATTGATGGCCTGATTCAAAGAAACTCTGAAACAACTTTGCATATGAATGATGGCTTATTTTACAGATATTTTATTCCAAAGACAGACCAGATAGGATTTTTCTACTAAGCAATCTTGCAAGCCAGATACTGATTGTGTAGATGTCAGAGCAAATAGAAAAAGTTTTAAATGTGTCCAGTATGCAGGTTCAGATGGAAATATGGTTAACCTTTCCAGCAGAAAGCAAAGATCCCAGGAAGGGACAACCTGTTGGCAAGGTGATCTCAAGTAAAAAAACTCCTACCAGAAACTGTTTTGCTAAGAAAACCTTGAGGAAGAGAATGATCTATGGGCAGACATGCTGAACTGGCCACAACATGTACCTTAACAAAGTAGTATGAAGGCCAGAGGCTAGTAACTCACATAAATATTCATGCACCAGTGGTGCAATATCAGAAAGGGCATTGGTAATTAGGTAAGCACCAACTAGAAAAGTCACACAATTGTCAATATAAGATTCTTCTATCCATTCATCACCTTTACTCTCATAGAATTTGTTCCCCAAGGAAACTCTGAGGTGTCTTTAGATGCTGAATGATTTTGAGGATTAGGCGAACAAGGAGAGACTCATAATTGCTAATATTTAGGATCATAGGATTATAGGAGATTACTAGGCTAATGGCTCTGGGGCCCTTACAAGCCTAGCCAAGTGTTTATCACCAAAAAAGAAACCCAAATCAGCACCTGTCACCCCTGTTAATGATAGACAGAGGTGGAATCCCTGGGACAAATTTGTGGTTACCCACCCTTAAAGAGGGTTAGCAACGTACTTTGTTTGACGTGCATGGAGAGTCTATTCCAGAGATGGGGCAGCCTCTGGGAGATAAACCTGTCTCTCCAGCAGATTTTGTTAATGTCACATATTAGATTTAAGCTTTCCAATTGAGTACTATTCAAGGAGTTAGACTTACAGATATGGAGCATCTCTAGTAGAGCAGGGTCTGCGATTGCCTTGTAGGTGAGACACAGATCACCTCTGAGCAATCTGTACGATACAGAGTAGAGTGATAGTGATTTGAGCCTGTCCGCATAGGACAGGTGTTGAAGGCCATGGATTCTCTTTGTGAAAATCTAAAGAATGCAATAGTATATAGACTTGATGCAGATAATTGATCATGTGGCCCAGATGCAGAAGTCAGAGATCTTTTAGGTCCCATGTCATCATAAAGTACCCCTCTGGAATAAAAGATAAAAAACTCTGAAGGGTCAATATCCTGAATACTGGAACTGCCCGCAAAATTAAATAGGAAGAAAGATGTCAAGCTAGACTCCAAGAAGGGTCTTCTTTGGTGCTAGAACCATTCTGGAATAGCAGGCTTTGCCCTTAAAAACTAGTACTGATATTTTGTTTCCTAGCATAAGCAAAACTGAAGAACCTGAAGAAAATATTGTGTTTGGTTTGGTAGATGGGGATGAACTCCTCTAAAAGGAGGTATTTCTTATTTATATACACACACATACAGACACACACACACACACACACACACACACACACACACACACACACACACACACACACACACACATATATCCAATGTCAACTGTTCCCCTTCTAAGCCACCATTAACCTCAGTGACTCAGAAACAATCTGTAGCAGCAGTAGAATGAATAGAGCCAGTAGATGAGACAAGTTTTGAGAGATAGAACAGGTGGAAAGGATGACTTTTGATAACATTTTACCCCAAACATTTCTGATATCATACCCAGGTATAGCTCCTCCTAGAAAAGCAGAAGCAGTCATCCCAGACAGAGCCAATGCACAATTATTTCAAACTTTAAGGTATGTTTCTTGATTAGAGACATGTAAAACTATGCCTTGAAACCTTTACCCGGTCTATCCAAAAGTAAGGCATGGAAGGAAACATGAAGCCTGTTACTGATTTGCTTTTATGGGAACTGTCAATTGAGATTAAGGGCTCATACAGGTAATTTAATATGTCCCCTCTACTGATAGCAATGGAGCAGAAAAGGGTGCAGAATGAAGCAAATCAACTTAAAAACATATTAAAAGATTTCATCAATGCAGCTTGAACATCTGTTAACCCCCAAAAAACACCTTATTAATCTTGGAATAATACAAGACAATAAATCACCTCTCTAAGAGGTTGTGATGAGCAGTCTACCTCTGCACCTGAGAGTTGTGCTCATGGAGTAGCATGATACAAAGCCCTACCTCTGTCAATAGGTTATGTGCCAGGACTGACTACTTAGTTTAGGTCAGAAAATCCTGTTTTCTTACAGATACCATGATTTTCAGAGAAACAAAGTTTAACTTTCTGAATGTTGCTTTTTTTTTTTAAAATAAGTATCTTGAATGAGCAACTGGAAGAGGAATCTGAGCCCCTTCAAGAGGACTCGAGAACTCTTCTCGCATCCCCCCTGACACATCCAAAAAATCCTCTAGAGAAACTTCCATGTACCAAAAAGATGGATCTCTCATGCCTGGACTCACTCAGATACTGGAAACAGCTGAAGAAGACATGGCTGATTGCCAGTTCATGGTGGCCTAAAACTATACCAGAGGAAACCGGAAAAGGTAAGTGAGTGGTCTGAAGAACAACCAATGGTCAATGCAGGTACATCCACTAGCATCTGAGGCACATATTTATCCTGTGTATACAGCAAGGGCACTCAGGTAAGTTATTTTTTTTCCTTTTTAGGAACTGTGGCAGTTGGAACAGCAGGATAGGGGTAAGTATTCTTGCTGTTACCAAGAGGAATGCATTGGATGTGGTTAGGATCACTAGAACAAGTTAGTCAGAATGTTGCCCAAAGTTTACACAAGCAGCACACTTACACTTACCCCTAAATAAAAAGTCCCAAAAACACTGTAATGCACAAGCAGTACATTAAAATATTATCTGAAATGTAATAAAAATAAAATACTTTTGCCTAAAATAAACTGCAGAAAAGGTAACACCTCCCCAGTAAATGCACCAGCAGTACATTAAAATCTTCCCAGAATCCCTTATTAATACAGTTAGTTTGACAGAAGAAAATGGCAGGTAGTTTGTCATTATGTGAGCACAAGAAGTACACATTCTGTAAAAGCACAGATAATGCACTAAATCATGTCAAAACCCCTTTGAAGTAAATTTAGTCTGACAGAAAAAAATAGCAGGTAAGTTGTCACTGCTTGAACACAAGCAATACATACATTGTAATGCTCAAGTAGTCCACTAAACCATGACAGTACTTCTTTAAAGTGACGTAGTGTAACAGAGAATAACAACAGGTAAGTTGTAAGCAGAGAACTACTGTAAAGTAAGATCATTCAGAAATGAAGTAGACTATTTTAATAACAGAAAGGATTATGACTGAGTCGCTGATTGTAATGAACATATCATGTGTTTGAGAAATGGATGCCAAGAAACCTCAAGAGAACAGCTTGAAAGGTGAATCTTGCATCCATGTCAAGAACACATAATGTTTCATTACAATAGGAGAGTAGATAATAATCCTTTGTAGTGCATGGAGATTTTTACCTCTCTATGTAATATGAGTTAGTCTAAAATTAGATTAAGAAAAAAAGCCGGTAAAGCAGCGGAGCAGTGTTTGACATCCTTACATATTCCCTGTACAAGGGAAGCAGTTTTAACCAAAGTACTTGATGTACTTTAACAGAAAGCAGGCAGAAATGTGAAATGAAAGAAGCCATTTCACATACTGCTGCTGTTTCCTGGTCAGTGCTGTCTACTTTTAGTGCAGACACAATGTTAACAGAGTCTAGGGGGTGCTTAACAATTGTAAAGCACCCCTTTAAGCATTGTTAAGGTTGGGTCTTGTGCTATAGCAGTGCTGAACCAGGATGTAATTTAGCCATTTTTTTAGCATAATTGGGACACTGTATGCACTACATCACAGTTAAGTACTTCTGTCCTTAGAGTAGTCAAGGACTTCATCAGAACTGACAAGGAACTTGTAATTTGCCATTAAATAACATTCAAAAAAACATGTGACAACATCAGGAACTGAATACTAAAGGAACTATGTAAACATATTTAAATATTTTGCATTTTATCATATACAAGATTAAAAGTTATAAATTTGCAGTTATCTGTTTCAGTACACTGGATATCAATATGTTGTCATTAAGTCCTTGGCGGAATAAGTTTAGCTGCCAAGTTAGTTTCTTGTACTCGATCCTGGTTTCCCAGGGGACACCTCTGGTATTAATGAGAACATTGTCTTTTGTGTATTATAAATGGTCCATTACCCAAATGTCTATCCACTTCTGGAAAGTGGAAAAATATCTTTCAGTTTTTGTTCAAAATCTTTTTTATCTTTCCAGAGCCATTGCTCTATCTTAATATCATTGCCTTTTCGTAGTTCACACCCTCATTATTCACAGAAGCAGCATATTCCTTCCCTTGTCCAAAGATCAGTATGTAATTTGAGCCTCGGTCATTTGTTATATCATATTAGGTGGCTGCTAAATGGTTAGAAGAGTATAGGTTATTGCTTTCTTTGATAAAGATGTCATAATCAGAAGTAATGCATGCCTGTCTAACTTGCATACATTATGAACATATGCCATACATTCCCCATAAAAAAAACAAACTGTGTACCAAAATCACATTAAAGCCCCTTATAATTAAATATTAGTCAGGCATAAAAAATGTTGGGTAAGTCGTCACAGTGTGAACACAAACAATACATACTCCACAAATGCAGGTGCTGTAATGTTAAACCATATTACTTATTAGAAGAAAAAACTGGTCCTGCAGGAAAAATAGCAGGTAAATTGTCACAGTGCTAATATAAGTACTACACATTGTCTCTTTGCTCAGCAAAAACACTGTCTTACACATAAACGTCTGTAAATATAAGAAAAGTTTGTATAAGCAGCACATTTCTTCATCAATAAGTCCCCACCCTAGCTGAGGCTAAATATAGCAGTCCCAGAAAAGAAACAGATGGTAGTTCAGAAATACTATGTTTCTCAAAGAGCCAGGACCATTGACAGCAAGAAAAGTAAGAAACACACTTTTTTTAAATAAATAAATAAATAGAAGCATTCACTAAATATATAAATAAATAATACATTTGTGTGAAAAGATTTTCTAAAGAGAACTATTTTCTAAAATAAATAAATAAAATAAATATAAATACAAATACAAACCAAACCATAAATAAATACATTTTCTTTTAGGAAGAGTTCACCAAAGGAGAATTTTCTGTCAGACAAAAAGCTGAAGTGCCAGCTGCTTTTCTTGTGGAGCCTCTAAGCTGCACCTTCATGAGGCTGCAAGAAAGTACTATAGATTTTCTGCTCTGCCTGCTGATTTTTGTTCTTCAGAGCTGGCCAATTAATAGTCAGGGTAGATATGAGGGAGGGACCCAAACCTTTTGGAAGCTGGCCTGTTGCTGTGCCTTGGGCAAGACACAACCCTACAGACTTCTGCAGAAGTGGGAATTGTGAACATTCATACCAATACCTCACTCCCAGAATGGACAGTCAAATGTCAACTGCGGCTTTCCACCACTCCCCAAATGACTTCTCGAGAGCCCACACCTTTAATCAAATGCAGGTTGCCTGGGCTGTTGTCAGGGCTTTAGCCTTTTCTGTTACAGAATTTGCATCAGTATAACCACATTTTTATTGGTCCATGTTATAATAGATCCCATTAGATCAAAGCCTCTTTTAGTAAGCCATATTCTTCTTACAAACATCCTAGAAAGATTTGCCACTCCATGGTTTTAGTCTCTTTAAAAATCACTGTGTTATTACGTCTTTCTTTTCTGGAACAAAAGCACACTTACCTGGACATAAGTGGCTTGTCTTGCTTTTTAACTTGCAGCCACTGAATGTTCATTGGTAACAACACAGAGAGTCTGTAACATAGCACTCGAACACCTGTTAAAAATTGATACCCCTGCAGGAGAGATTCTATGCAAACTGTGTAAACAATGTCACAGCACCACCAAATCTTTGATTGACCACAGAGATAAGAAATGCCTCTGTTGTCAGGAAAAAGCATGGGTAATTTATAAGGTTCTACATAGCCAGTTTTCCTGGTTAGATGAATAATTCAAAGCTGCATTTCTAAAACAAAGATATATTTTCATCACAGGAGATTACAAAGGTTTCCAGCATGGAAAAAAGGTTGCCTCAGATGTCACTATCAGCCAGTGGGACTTGCACTTCACATCTAATAACTTAATGGTACATGACTTTGAAAACTACTCTGTAAGTCATCTAGGCCTAGTGGACAACCCATCATGTAAACCTTTGTTTTTTTTTGCTACAAACTGATATGGATTCATACCACACTTTGCCTTTCACTCAGTAGAAATAAATCACTGACCAAAAGCTGTTCTCTGATATGGTAGCGTAGGCTTTAATAGACTATCTCCTGAATTTATTAGCATATGTGATGCCTCCATTTGGGTCCCACTGTCTACAGATTTTAGCTTATCTCTGGTTTTCATCTCTTTAATAATATGCCATTCCATTCCATTCCCACAACTCAGGACTACCTATCAAAGCTGAGTTTTTAAGTCTAATATCAGTACTTTTCCCCACTTTCCAACATTCTAGAAAAGTCTGTTTCCAACTTATTACAAAACCATTTGGAGGACTTCATTCTGCCTTATTTGCATGAACACTGCTTTCCCGAAAGCCTTAGCATGGCTGCCACACTGATCTCACTAAGAAACCTGATCTGTAAACATATGTATGCAAGTAGGCTTACTGGAGTATTTTTAATTGACCTGACAGACACCACTGATCCTATGTCAAATTAGTAAAAAGCACCTTGTTGGCCAAAAAAATTCCAGTACAAATATGAAAATAAAAACAAAAGTTCACCGCTCAATAGCTTTAATAGTCACACAAAGCTTTCAAGTACAACTCTTTGTCAGTGTATAAAGATCAGCACTACAGATAGAACAATTTATATAACAATACAGCCAATCAACTCACGCATTTAATTAACATCAATTATATTTAAAATGCCCTCCTTATAAGTATACTTAATAAGTATTTAATAAAATGAAATATACAAAAATAAAAGCCATGTTTTTTAACAAACCTGAACTGATGGAATATAAGTGGATAAATTACTTTCATGCTGATAACTTTCCTGGGCTGAACACTAGTGTTAGTATTAAGCCCATTTTAAAGGATAGACATGATTCGGTTTAAATTTTTTTTTATTTTTGCCCTATGTCAAATTAAAGGGATTTGGATGGGTTAGATTTGTATAGTTTTGACCAAATTTGCCTACATTGTTTAGGAACTATCTGGACAACTATAAAAATGTCTTTCCAGGTTCTTGTAGGCTTCTTACTATCCATTATCTCATACACAAAACCAAGGTGTTACAAGGCTCCTGCATGAGGCTCATATTTTTTATCATATTTATCAACCATTTCTCTTTCACATTTCCAATTGCAGGTTCTCTTTCCCCACACCTCTAATCTCTATAGCTGCAGTATTTCTGATGTGCAACAACTTGAAGAACAGAGAATTTATTTCCATTTACTTGGATTTTGTGTAGCCTCAGAAGTAGCTTATTTAGATATCCGGTGTGTGTGTGTGTGTGTTTGGAAGGGAGTGCAGCCTTCACTGGAAAAAATATGTTATAGTACGGACAGTTTGGGTAACACCTTTTGGAGGTGAAATGTGGTGGTAGGATTGTGTGGTTGGCAAGTTAGGCATTGGGAAGTTGAACTTCAACTGATCAAAGTAGATTCATTATGGAACAAGCTACCCACCAAAACCAAAGCCAACTGACCTTAGAGAAATGTATCTCTTCTTTTAAGACATATCCAGAGCATGACCTTTTTGGTATATCAGAGCAATGCAGTGTCATTACAGTAAGCTTTTTCAAGTATTGTAACATCCACATTCCAACAGTACTGTGAATATGCATAATCATGTACAGTGTGATATTCTTGTTGCTTACATTTGGCTATTACTTCTCACATTTGAGTATCACAGTATATTGTTTGCTAGTTAAAAACATGCTGTTATATGTTGCTTCCCCTGATATATTTTTTTACCAAGAACATTAATATGGTTGAACTAACACATCCTCCACACACATGCACACAAAAACACAATTTACTAAATTTTATTTGTAGTAAAAATAACATGAACTACTCATGACTCCTCTTGCTTATATTTGACTATTATTTCTCACTGTTAGGTATCACAGAAATGTACCTATTAATCTAGACCACATTACTGTATAATGCTTTCCTATTAAGCATATCACTAAATATCTGCAAGCACATAAAATGAATTGAAACATGTTTCTTGCTTATACTTGCCTATTGTTTCTCACTGGTTGGGATCACAGAACATAGCATGTAAAATAATCAAGATCATGTTGTTGTTTCTTCATGATATTTTTAGAAGTACATTAGCATGGCAGGATTAATAACTCTTTCAGATGTATTTTAATGACCCCAAATGATATCTGTAATTAGGTAATATAAAGGGGAACATTCTTATTTCTTGTATTTGACTGTTACTTCTCTCTGGTGGCTGTCAGACAATAATGCTTGCCAAAGAATCAAGAATATAATATTATAAGCTGATTACCCATTACCATCTTTAAAAAAATCTGCATAGGAAAATTAATACGGGCTACAGATGCTAAGGCTTTCCACAGTACTGTAACATCCACATGCTAAGAGCACACCAAATAAAATTTTGTAATCATGTAAAATACTCATCTTGCCTATATTTAACATTTACTGCTTGGGAGTATTTTTCAAATAACTGACACCATAATATTTTATTTGCTTCTCACTGATCATCTTTTTTTTTCATAAGCACTTTATTATGGTGGAATTTATACAGTTTTAAGATACTAAATGTCTTTGTACATGACTGAATTAATGCAGCCTTCATATATTAAGCTGTTTTGTGAATGGAATAATATAAGACAGCCTCCTGATGGCAATGTGCTTTGTACATGGGTGAAGTAATGCAACCTAAAGATGCTAAGTTTCTATGTGTGTGTGCTACAATTAATACAGACCCCAAATGCTAAGATGGCTTTGAGCATGTAGGTAAGGTGATACAAACAACATTAAATGATAGTGGAAATCATATACAAAAGCTTATATTTGGCTATTATTCCTCAATAGCAGCTATCTGACCATAGTGTTTGTCAAATAACTAAAAGCATAATGTTCCTCATTGCTTTCTCTAGGGTTAGCCTTTTTTCACAGTTGCATTTGTGTGGCAGAATCAATACAGTCTTAAGATGCTAGAGTTTCCAAAGCACTGTAGCATCCAAATGCTAACAGCGCACTAACTGGTAATTGCAATCATGTTAAGTAAAGTGAAATATTTATCTTGTGTATATTTGCCTGTTACTTTGTATCATCTGGTCACATACTACATCATTTGCCAAAGAATTAAAACATGTTGTTCTGTGCTACTTCCCAATTAAACAGTGCATCAGATATTTGCAAATGTAAAATAAAGTGAAATATTCCTCTAGCAATTATTTGGTCATTACTTCTGTCAGGTATCACAGAAAAAGACTTTTCAAACAAGACCATGTTGCTATATGTTGTTTTCCAGTTACAGAAAATAATATTTGAAACATATGAAATGAAGTGAAATGCACCCCTTGCTTATATTTATTCATAGGTTTTTTTCTATTGGGTATCACAGGAATAGAGCTTGTCAGACAAAACGATTTTGCTGTATGTCACTTCCTCATTATTATTGTTTTTTGCAAGAACATTAGCATGGGAATTATTTATGAAGTAGATACATTCAAAATAATAAAAAAACAAATCACATGTCAATGCTAGAATTTTGCCTACAGAGCATTAATAATGTTCTATTGGAGTGCACTGGAATGAGCATTAATACTATTCTATTTGGGGTGCACTAAAATGAGCATTAATAATATTCTATTGGGGTGCACTAAAATGAGCATTAATAATGTTCTATTGGGGTGCACTGGAATGAGCATTAATAATGTTGTATTGGGGTGCACTAGAATGAGCATTAATAATGTTGTATTGGGGTGCACTGGAAATATCATTAATAATGTTGCATTGGGGTGCACTGGAATGACCATTAATAATGTATTGGGGTGCACTGGAATGAGCATTAATAATGTTGTATTGGGGTGCACTGGAATGATGAGGATGTTGTGGTGGGAGGAGGAGATTGCTTGAGAACAATATGTCATGCATAATTTTATTTATTTATTTATTTATTTTTAATTTATTTTAGTTAACATTTGTTTACTGGGAAAGTTTGACTGGACACAGGTCCTTTTTTAGTGGAGGCACGGGGAGAAAAGCTCCATAACTAACAGTAAATTTTAATGTATGAATTACAATAATCAATAAAGAATAAATTAAACAAAATATAGTATACATAAGAAAAAGCATATTTATTATGCAATGTTGCTGTTGTAGAAAAACTGAAATACTATTTTTTTTATATTTGACTAATAGTTCTTAATTCAATATCAGAGAACAGTGACAATCAAAGTATCAAGACTAGAATGCTTTTCCCTGTGATCATCTTTTTATCTGCAGTATTCTTCATTATTGAAAACATGAGCTGCAAGGAAAGAATATGTAAAAATCATGAACCAAATGATACATGACTAATGTAAAATAAAACAAGTATTTGCCTTGCAAACAGAATAACATTTCACTTTATTTTACTGTAGATATGTGTTTTACTGACTATTCTGATGACATAACATGTATGCTTTATTATGATATTATACTTAGTAAATATATATAGTGCCCATAAACTTCACTGTGCATCCAAAACATGAAGTTATCTCAGACTTCATAAGGCAACGTTTGCTGTTTATTCTGAATAATGAAAAAGGGTACAGAACAATAATACCCCCCCTAAAAAAGTAGTAAGTGCCCTATGTTCTCTGTGCAAAAACCACTCACATCTCTTCTAAGACAACATTTAAGTTATGCTTATTATGAAGTGACATAATGCATTATAACTGAAGATAGTTTTGAATACATTTGAGAAGTCTTAGTAAAGTGCATCATATCTTGATTACAGTATTGTTAAGATCTCCATGACTGTCTTGCTAAAGCTCTTCAGTTGCCTCTCAAGATGTATTTTTGAAGATGTCAGAATTTAATTAAAATTACAAAATGCTGGTATCTATTATTGTCATCAATGTGTTGTGTATATGTGGCTTAATACAAATGGCCTCATTTTATCATCTTTTTGAGTGAAAGGAACCATATTCTTTTAATTATTTTAAGCCTTGGTACCAGTTCAGAAGGCAATAAACACAAAATGGCAAAACAGAGAGAACAGCAGTTCTGTTAATACATAAATGATCTTTGTAAAAAGGATAAAAAGTCAGATAATTATTTACCATTTAAATAAAAAAAGTATGGTTTAAGTTAACAAAATGTTATGAGTAGTTTATGTATGAGACAGTTTGCAATGTTTTACCACTCTTTATATCATAAAGTCTGTAATAGAATCTCATTATTAACTTTTTGATCTCCAGATTCTAAGTAGAAACAGCATACCAGTGTTACAATGACACTGTTTCTATGACCCATACTCTGAGAATAGATATTGGTCCTAAACAGATACAATTAACAACTTCAATGACATAAATAGCATTGCTTTTCAGTCTGTTAAAAGTGGAATAGACCCAAATAAAGATCAAATTATTTGATGGGAATTTGGCAAAGAAATGTAGGAGGCATCATGGCATGTTTTTTTTCTCAAGTCATTGTTTTTCAGCCTGTTATGTATAAAACAGTACAGTTTTTCAGAGTTGGCTCCAAGCCCCAGGGAGTGATTGGATAATTTGGAGGGGCATTCATTCATAAAAAATGTTTAGGCGGCATTAGACCATATATGTTATTTTTTTCCTTAGATCATTTATTATGTGAACAGAATATGCAATGTTAATAATATAAACTAAAAACGTCCTAAATGTTTGGCCTGCTGAGCCATTTGATGTCTTAATTAATAATCTCAGCTGGTCTGAATATTGTTGTCTGTTTCTTCTGCTTCCATCCTCTTCATTCATTCTGTACCTCTGTGTATCACTGAAGTCTGCAACATCTATCAACAAGAAGGGGAGAAACGAGTAGTGTAAGAGACCGTAAAAGGGGCATTTGTACAAAGGTTTGAGGAGCAATAGTCCTGAGTGATCCAGAGAACAGAGCAAAGTGGTGAAGTGAATTTTGATACCTATGTTGAAAACACATCATAAGTAGTTTTGATCAGGAAAAAAATCATAATTCTTTGCAGTGCGTTCAACTTTTACTCTAATCCACAAACTACCAGTTGCATAAAAAAATAAAAAATGTAGGTGCTTTGAAAGCTGCAAAACCCTTAGCACAGCCACGCAAACAGTGGGCAGAAATAGAAACAAAATGTCCATTTGATGAA